>NW_023416288.1:23183676-23323676 GCF_014176215.1 Rousettus aegyptiacus
CATATGAACTAACTCTATGTAGAATAGAAAGTAATGCTATAAAGTATGCAAACTTTAGACAGTCTGAGTCATCTTTTATTGTGCTTGATTTCTAGCTAGTCTTTCATTTTCATAGGGTTGCTAAGTGCTTTTCCATCTAATTGCACAGGCACTGATTTGTTTTGCAACCTCTGTTTGGAGCTGGGTTTTTGTTCTCTCCACTGTGGACACCATTCTGCCATTGTTTTCCTGCTCCCATTGTTTCACAGAGCACATTTCATCACAAGCATTTTGTGATTCAATTACCCCCTCCTTACCTCTCCCATATGTAAGTGATATTACCCTTTGGCTGTAAATATATGCTTCTAACAGCTGCTTTGAAACAATCATTGCAAAAAACAGAAATAGAACCAAAACATCTATGTTACTAAAACTTAAATATAAAATACTGATACTCAGTTAAATGACAACAGTAATCAAAATGGAAATGGAAAACATGCATTTCAGAAGCACCAGGATCATTGTATTTGATACTCCATCACATTTCATAAATTTATTTCATGACTTATTTAAAATAATTGTGAAAGAAGTGCCTAACTCCTTTGACAATTTACACCATACTTTATACTTATATGCATTTAGGTTGTGAATTATCTCATCCAAGAAATGTAAAGCACAGGATCTAAGTAGAGTGACAATTATGTCAGATTAGAAATGATACACAATGTAGGATAAAATGAAAACCCTTTAATCATGTTTCCTCAAGGTTTTTATTTCTTTTCAAGACCTTTATGTACTAAGGCTCTCACAGCATGACAACTGGAAAGAGAAAGTAAATCTACCAAAAAAAAAAAAAAGAGTTGATAGAGTCAAGCCATAGCCTAAATGTATTTATTCATGAATAAGATAATGACTAAAGAAAAAATAAAATTTTGTTCCACTTTTTAATGTTAAGTTATAAAATTTCCACTTGAAATTCTCATCTTTAGAAAACTATTATTACAATAATTTTTATCTTTAAAATTATTTTTGGAAAAGTATACAAATTGGGCCACCCATTTTGCCTTTCAGGGCCTTTGTTGATAACAAGCATGGGGCATGGATTCTGAAAAGAAAGTAGGTCTCAAGAATTTATGCCTATCTCAGTGGGCTACAGAAACAATTATTGGAATTTAGGGCTATTAAAACAGTAAGAACTTAGGGTCAGAAGCTCCAGAGTATAAGAGAACTTCAGAGGAGTGGGCAAGGCATTCTGTAGAAATTTCCCCTTGAGGCATTAGCTGAGTGATAAAATTTGAAGGACAAAATTGTAAAAAAGTAAGCAGAAAACAGCTTCTAAGGTGTTAAAAATATAAGCATATATTGTGGCAGTCTTATGGTGCTGGGAGACAAAAAACTGGAGTTTAGGACCACTGCAGAAGAGGTCCTTACAAAAACCTCAGGCTTTCAGCTGAGACCTCTGAAAGAGCAAACTGGAAGCAAACCAGCATTAACTGACACTCGGTTACTATATTTAAGACAAAATGCATATTATTGTACTTTAATCAGGGTTATTTTCTTTCTGTCTGAAGAATTATCATTTGAGACAAGTGCCATGGCCTCAACTTCTCTGTTTTTGTTTGTCTAAAAGGTTTTTATTTAGCTCTCATTTTGAAGAGTATATTTTCCCTAAGTACAAAGGTCAGGAAAATCAACCTTCACAGATGTAAAAGATATATCACCATTCGAATTGCATCTGTGTACATGACTTTAATAAAGCCTGCTTACTTCTGCTAAAAGAAAGGATAAGAAAAGACTGCTAAATTGTTACTGTAATTATTTCACCAGGAAATTGATAACCCAAAAAAGTCTGTTTATGACTATGCTGAGGAGCTCTGTGTATCAAATTAAGTTGTTTTTCAATGAGATCATTACTGCAGGCAAATATATGACTGTCAGCATATTATTTTTAGAAGTTTCAATTCCTTTGACATGTAAACTAAAACAAAAAAAGAATACCTAATGAACTTGGACTAAATAGTCACTTCTCTTCTCACTCATAGGTTTAGGGGTCACAAACACTCAGATCCGCATTCAAATCTGTTATTTCTTTTAACTAATAGAGCTTTCCTGTATAAGATCAAAGTAAAAACGCTATAGATGTATCTACCACTTAAGAACTCTATCACGCATTTTGAAGAATTAACTATAAAATAATAGAGAAATCAAAGAATCACAGAATGAATAATATGAGGCTAAAATACAACTAATCACTTCATATTATTGATAGCCTCGTCATATTTCCTTGCTGAATAAGAAGCTGGGGTTTCATCTCAACAGTTGTATGTCATGATAAACATCAGATTCCCAGGACATGTTTCTTCAGTTGTAGAACAGAGAGGAAGACTCGAATGACAATTTTAAATGGCTTCAGGATTGATATTCTAAGCTTTAAATACATTCCATTGACATTAAGAATTAAATCTCAATGTAATTATAGTGTGTGCTTATTTCTGAAGATGTTTAAATGACCTGACTTGGGGGAAAAAAATCAAAAAGCAAATCTAGTAAACCTAACATACATATAGGATATACGAGCTTAAAAAAAACAATTGGAGTGTAATTGACATGACATATTAGTCTCAGGTGTATGATATAATGATCTGACATTTGTTTATGCTGCAAAATAATCACCACGATAAGCCTAATTAATATCCATCATCATACATAGTTATAAAATATTTTCCTTGTGGTGAGAACTTTTAAAATTTATTCTTATAAAACTTTCAAATATGCAACACAGTATTATTAACAAAAGTCACCATGCTGCACATTATACAGGCATTAAATAAGGAAAAGGATCTAAAATTATTTTTGAAATGTGCAGAAGTATATCTTCCCCTGACAAATTGGATTTTCTAATCTCACAATCAGTCAATGTTATGTTTATGACTCAGCTTATTGAGAAAAAAAAAAGATTTGAAGTTGAAATAAACTAAAGAATGCTATTTAAAATAGTAGAATAAATATAAGAATGTTCTTCTTCATGTCCCAGACTAATCCATCCATGGTGCTCTAAATTCCATCTTCCCCTCTGACCATTGCCCTGTGAGTCACTTTTTTTCTCTATCTTTAATTGCTTCTCTTCCACTGAATTATTTCTCCATTGCTTATTATTGTGGCCATGCCTCTCCTACCTTATAAACCCTTCCATCAACCCTAAATAAAAAAAAAAAAAAATGAACATGCACCATTTCCTCCTAGAATTTACCATCTAATGGGAAAGATAAATAATAGCCAAATAATTACACAAATCATTATATAATTGAATCTAACTAGTTGCAAGTCCTCAGAATTATTTTCAGTGTATTTTATTCTATCAGTAGCATTATTATCATTGACCATTTCCCTCTTCTAAAATTCCCATTTCTCTTGCTTTGTGCAATAGTCCTTAATAGACTCTTGGTCAACTTTTCTATTATCTGTAATTATGTTTTATTGACCTTTGTTTATACTTTCAAAGCAAATGATTTTTCCCATGGCTGTGCTTTTTCATTCTCTACCTTGTATCACTTTCCAGTCCAGTTACCTTCACTAGTGCTTATTTTAAAGCTACATATACCTTTCCAAATGATAAATCCATTGGTCATGATTTCAGATTGTATCCTAACTGACTTTTGCATCTCTTGCTTTATTGGATTACTTCTCTGAAGAACCACACTTTCTCCATCTGTCTGTCCATTCTCTCCTTTTCAGTGACATTCTTATCTCATAGTTATCCCCAATCTTTCTGGTTATTACTACTTAAATTCTCTTACTCCATCTTTGTTAATCTTCTCCAATATTCTCTTAAATTCCCAGGATTCTAATTTCAGTCTTTCTTTAATCTTACTTTATTTACTCTCTCTAGACAATTCTTTTCTTTCCTATAGCTTCGGCCATAAGCTTATGAATTCCAAATCTTTATAGATAACCCAGGCCATTCCTGGAACTACGCAGAGATATTTCCACTTGTGAACTAACATAATATCATATCACAAATTTGATCCTACCAGGACAGGACCCATCATTCTATAACATCATGGGAATACTAGTTTATAGTAATGACTTCACTGTGTTAGGATCACTGGTTTTTCTGATTTTCCCAATATAGACTATAAGCTTTTTAAAGTCAAGAACTATGTGTCTCTCTCTCTCTTTAAAGTCCAATGCCTCACCTGGCTCTTAGTAAGTGCTCAGTAATATGTAATGATGTAATGAATGATGTTAAATCTATTAAAGGCACAGCCTTCTGGCATGTGAAACCATATTTTACTAGAAGTATATTTGAGGAGTGAATCATAAAAAATTAAATAGATCTACAGAGACAGAAACTATAGTTTCTCTTATCATCATTCTATCATTGTCCAGCTGACGCGAGCTGGTTAAAGTGTTCTGAAAGTATTACTTTCTGGTGCAGAATAAGTACTGCGCTCTCTCAGCTTTCAATTAAATAGAGCAAAGTCCCTAGCAGAGCATGACTGTCCTTTCCAATTACATTTTATGTTTCTGTAACAAAGACAAAATAAGGGCTTCCCGTACATTGGTCTTCTGCATGGGAGTTGCGGGCATCCAGCCCTCCCTTGTCACCACAACATCTCAAGGATTTCTGTATTCAAATAGAGCGAAAGTCAGAAAAAAATTAAGAAGTCTTTGATTTTTAGAGTAAAAAGAAAAGCACTAACATCTTTTCCTTGAAAAACTAAGTAAAAATAATTGTTGATTCTTTGGAAAAAGATACAGAATAAAGCAAGTGAGACCAAACTGTGAATCTGAAAACCTCAGTAACAACTGATTAAAATTTGCTCTCTCTCTTATTCCTCCTTTCTTTTATTTCTCAGCAGTCCCATATAGAGTTTATCAATATGGATTGCCTTTAATTTTACAAAATTACCTGTTCGTAAAAACCTATAGCTTCATTCTATTATAAAAATGAAGAAAACAACTGCTCTAAAGCTACAAACAACTTACTAAGTAGCTTAAGATTCAAGCATGAAAAGTGTTCATGCCTTCTTAATGAGAAAGGGAATAAAACAGTGGGGGGGAAAAGAATGAAAAAATTTAAAAAAAGACAATAAGAGAAGAAGTTATAAGAAAAAAAACAAAAAAAAGTGTATAAAATAAGTTGTTAGAATTATTTTAAAAATAAGCCAAAAGATTATTTTTATTCTATTCTTGTTTTACGTGCTAACAGGACATAATTCTATTACATCTTAGCAACATCAATGCTACTTACATTTGACATAAAATCCATACCTATTGGAACTTTGTGAGCTCCAGACACAAGTTCCTATGGACAATATCTTAAAATATGTGTAGGAAATGATGACTCTCACACAAAGGGACTGCTAGATTCTTTCAACAGGCATTGATCTCACAGGCAGTTTTCAATGCAGTATTTCAGATGATTGAAATATTTATGCACCCTGTTACAAATCGTTTCACAACTGGGAATATAACACTTTCTGATAAACCATTGTTCTATTTTTTCCAGTCTCTGTTATCTTCAAAGAACCATTGTGAAAATGGAGAGCTTTTTTTTTTTTTTTTTTTCAATATCGATCAAGTCAGGATACAGAGAAACAAAATTAGTTCAGGATAAAATACCTTGAAGAAACATATTTTCTCAAGCTGTGCAAAATTCTAAGATGCAATCAACAGAAAGATAACACTTTGCACTTATGTGCTACTCTTTACCAAAGGCTTTCAGAGCAATTCTAAAACATGATCATTAAGCCATATCTATAGATATGGAAACAGATACACACAAAAATTGTAAAGCAGTCAAGAGGTTGAAAATATTAGTAAATCCTCCAAAAGTTTGATTACCAATCTTCAACTTCATTAATTATAGTAGAACCTTCACCCTCTAGACCTTCATAAGTAATTTTTAAAGCTCTCCTACTTCCGTCCCACATATTCTTACATTTCGGTTGCCTCAGGAAGCCCACAGTATAATTAAGGAGTGACAATTGCCTGAGCATACAAAGAATACGATGAAGAAGAAAAAGAAAGAAGTGTTGAGGTATGAATATAGCAAGCTGTAATAGTGTAAAGCAGAAGAGAGACCAGATGGCCATAGTTTGTGGACATCTGTTGAGATCTGGATACTTATTAGAAGGCAATGAATTATGGAATGGCTTAAAACTTCAACCTGGAAGGTTATTCTAGCAGATATGTTTTAAATGATTTAGAGTAGTTGAAGGTTAAATAAGAATATTATCATCATCATCAAAGTATTTTATATTCTTCAAGATATTTTTATATACAATGTTTCACTTATTACTTTCAACATTCTCCTTTTGCTTATCAAAAAGTTGAAACAGATTTTAATGTCCCCTTCAAGCACAAATAAGGATGTTAAGAATAAGATTAGCTCAATTATTTTCTTCCTTAGACATATATTTTTAAAACTTCCAGAGCAGAGTAAAATTAATTTAGGGTCAAAATCAACTTGAAGGCGACTAAAGAAAAATTTTTTTAAGTATATATAAACTGTTTAGGACTTTGTTAAATGTATAGTTAAAGAAATGGCAAAGGTGTTACTATTCTTGTTTTATGTAAGAAATATATAAGAAAATCCAAGTATTAAACAGAACTTGTTTATATTTCAAAATTCTGCTCATCACTCATATCTCTATTATATACCAAAAAATGAATGAAAAGCATAAATGTAAAACCTACAACTACAGTAGCCCCTCTCATACTTTATTTATGGTTTCACTTTCCACAGATTCATTTACCTGTGGACAACCATGATCTGAAAACATTAAATAGAAAATTCCAGAAACACATAATTCATAAGTTTTAAACTGTGAGCCATTCTTGGTAGCATGGTGAAATCTTTTACTATCTCGCTCTGTTTCACCTAGGATGTGAATTACCAGCATATTCATGCTGTATATATTACCCACTCATTAGTCATTTAGTATCTATTTTGGGTTATCAAATGGGCGGTCAAAGTATCACAGTGCTTGTGTTCATGTAACCGTTACTTTATTTAATAATGACCCTGAAGCACAGGAGCAGTAATGCTGGGAATTTTACATGCCAAAGAGAAGCCATAAAGTGCTTCCTTTAAGTGAAAATATGTGTGTATATGTATAGGAAAAAACATAGCACATGTAGAGTTCAGCACTACTTGCAGTTTCAGGCATAAGTTGGGGATCTTAGATAAGGGGGGGACTACTGTATAAAGCTTTATGAAGAATTTAAAAAATTGTAACTTGTTCAGGCAAAAATTTCTTTGAAAAGACATTAAAAACACTAATTATAAAAAATAATTAATTGGATTTTATCAGAATTAAATTTTCCACTCTTCAAAAGATTCTATTATGAAAAGAAATAAACAAACAAAAAACCCTAGACTGGAAGAAAATACTTTCAAAATATGACAATGACTAGTACTGAGAATATATATATATATATATATATATATATATATATATATATATAATTTTCCAAGTTCAAAAACAAAAAACAAAATGACTCAATAAAATATGGGCAAAATTTTGAACACTTTACCAAATAAGACAAATGAATTGCACATAAGTATGTGAAAAGTACTCAACATTCTTAGTCATTAAATTCAATGAGATACTACTGCATGTTCATTAGAATGGGAAGGGAGAAAAAAAATGCCTTGACAATGCCAAGTGCTCACTAGGAGTTGAAATAACTAGAACTCAAACGTTCCTGGTGGAAATGTAACATTGTACAATCTCTCTAGAAAACAGTTTAGCAGTTCTCATAAAGTTAAACTGATTGAGAGAAGATATTCACTAATGATACATCTGATAAGAGGTTAATATCCTAAATATATAAAGAACTCATATAACTCAACAACATAAAAACAAACAATCCAGTTAAAAAATGGGCAGAAGACCTGAACAGATATTTCTTTAAAGAGAAAATATGGATGGCTAACAGATGTATGAAAATATGCTCAAGGTCACTAATCATCAGAGAAATGCAAATTAAAACTACAATGAAATATACCTCATACCTGCCAGAATGGATATCATCAATAAATAAAAGAACAAGTGTTGGCGAGGATGTGGAGAAAAGAGAATCCTCATACATTGTTGGTAGAATTGCAAATTGGTACAGCCACTATGGAAAGCAATCTGGAGTTTTCTCAAAAAATTAAAAATGGATATACCTTTTGACTTAGCAATTATACTTCCGGATATTTATCCAAAGAAAAACAAAACAGTAATTCATAAAGATCTATGCACCCCAATATTCATGGAAGCACAATTTACAATAGCCAAGATATGGAAGAACCTAAATGCCCATCAACAGACAATTGGATAAAGAAATTATGGTTCATCTATACAATGGAATATTACTCAGCCATTAAAAAAATAAATAAAATCCTACCATTTGCAATGACACGGATAGACCTAGAGGTTAATATGCTGAGTGAAATAAGTCAGACAGAGAAAGATAAATATCATACGATTTCACTTACAGGTTGAATCTAAGGAGAAGAGCAAACTAATTAAAAACAGACCCACAAATATTTTGGACAATTTGGTGAAAGGCAGAGGGGAGGGGGATTGAGAGGCTGAGAGACTGGGGTGAAGGGTTAAAGAAGTACAAATTAGTAGTTGATAGATAGTCATAGGGATGGGGAGCACAGCACAGTGAATGCAGGTAGCATTAATATACTGGCTAGGTGGAAAACCAGAGGAGAGAAGGAACAATTAGCGGGATCATTTTTATAAACTATAGAAATGTCTAACCAATGTACTGTATACTTGAAACTAATTTAAATAGTTAGATAAGTAGATAGATAGATAGATAGATAGATAGATAGATAGAAAGAAAGGAAAGAAAGAAAGAAAGAAAGAAAGAAAGAAAGAAAGAAAGAAAGAAAGAAAGAAAGAAAGAAAGAAAGAAAGAAATACTCTGGGGGGAAAGGGGATACATACATTTACCATATAATCCAGTAATCTCACCCTTAGGTATTTATTTACCCAAGAAAAGTAAAAACATATTCACCTGAAAATCTATGTGAATCCTTCAAACAGCTTTATTCATAATCACCAAACACTAAAAACAACCACAATTTCCATCAGCTAGTGGATGGATAAACAAAAGATGGTATATTCATCCAATGGAATATCATTCAGCAATAAAAATGTACTGAGAGATATAACACAAGCGTTATGCTAAGTAAGAGAAGGCAGACCCAAAAATCTATGTACATACGATTTCACTTAAATGACATTCTGCAAAGGTTATGGACAGAAATCAGATCACTGGTTGTCCATGGTTGGAGTGAAGAGAGGAGACTCACTATAAAGGTACACAAAGAAACTTAGGGTGATGGATATATTTATTTTCTTGTTTGTGGTGGTGGTTACTGGACTGTATATGTTTGTCAAAACTCAACTCCACACTTAAAAGAATAGATTGTAACTTTATAAACATGATTTTAAAAGAAACTCATTAAATTTTATGACTAGGTTTCTAAATATCTTCATTGTAGCTGATGTCTAAAGATGGCCTCCAATAAATGATGACCCTGTATTTACACCCTTTTGTATCCCCTCCCATATTGAATCTGGGATGGCTTGTGATTCACCTGAACAAAGAAAATGAGGAGGAAATCAGGCTGCACCAGATCAAGTGCGCCCCCTAGGACCGCATCCCCAGTTGTCATCACATGAAACAAAAACTACCTGATCAATCCACAGAGTCATGAAAAATAATAAATTAATGTCACAAAAGCTTGTGTTTCCATTGAAATTTTTCTAAAGTAGCCACAGCAAATCCATTTTGGAACAGCAAATCACTAAAGCTTAAATATATAGGGTACATCATTGACAGCTAACATTTATTGAGTTCCAGCCACTGTTTCAAGCTCATTATGTATGTTAACTCACTTCTCACAATCGCTATGTGAGGTAGGATTCATATCTAGCCTTCCAAACCAGTGTGACATAGAGGAAGTATAACATGGTGTTCGAGGCATAGTTTTAGGAACCGCACTATCTGAATCTGAATCATGTCTTTGCCACTCACTAGCTTTATGGTGTTGAGCAAGTCATTGAACTTCTATGCCTCAGGTTTATCCCAATCTCTCAATTAGTTGTCAGAATTAACTGATGTAATACATGAATACTGCATAAGGAAAGCATTCTAAAAATGCTAATCACTATTAATTATTATTTCACTTATCTCTAATATGGTATAATAAAAAAATCACAGAATTTGGAGTAAGAAGAGTTGACTTTGAGTTCTAGTTTCAATACTTCTTAGCTATTAGAATGAAAGTCACAACAATAATCCAATCCTCAATGTTATCACTCATAAAATGGGGCTAAAAAAATAATAATACCATTTTCACATAATTGCTTTGTGGCTCAAATGTGATAATTTTGTAAAAGAGCTCTATAAATTATAGAGCATTAGAAGCAATTAGTAGACATTTCTATTTCATGTTTTCTTTTATTTTCATATCTTATCTCACTATTAATCGCAAATTCTCTCCAGATCAGAAAATATGACATCTACATATTAGTAGAGTACAGGGCTCTACATACTGTCATCCAACTGTCATTAGACTCTTTTGCTTATTCTTACTCTGAAGGTTTATTAACAGGGACCTCATCATTTAGGCACTGTGACTGTGAATAAGGTAAAGATGTATGTATAATTTAGAGCTCTTCCAGAGAGCAGGGTAAGTTGGTAGAAGTAGATATTCTCATTGGTAAAGTGGGATGAAATGCCTTCCTTGCATAGCTGTCACAATCATTACTGAAAATCTATTTTCATGCCTAATATAATAGTTGGTATGATAGACTCTCAATAGACATTAGTACCCATTCTACCTTAGCTAACCTTTGAAATAAATGATTCATCACACAAAAGCAAGTAAAACATAGTTTGTATCAGCTGCCAACATTCTAAAAAAATTTCCTTCGCCACTAAAATTCATCCACTGTTTACTATGCTGTAACTGCTCTCAAAGATTATACTCACTGCCAACATAGTCTTTGCAGTTTTCTTCTTGGCAGATGCACCGAAATAATCTTTTCTTTTTTCCTTCTATTTTGCCAATCTATGTCCTCCCTCCCTAAGGAGGCCATTTCTATGCCAGGAAATTGGTCTGTACTCAGAGATCAAGTGGGCCACTGTAAAGGAAAAGTTTCAGTTCTGATGGTAAGTTGCAGAACTGTGCTATGAGAAAGGTGCTGATCAGGGGTGTTTTAGCCATCACAAAAGCAGATGCTGATAAATCAGAAGGTGTGCCCATGTAGGGAAGAATCTAGATAATTGTGCTACACAGCAGCGTCACAGGTTCTTCTAAAATTCAGTTTCCCAATTAATAATTTTCATGATCCTATATTTTACCAAGTAAGCATGTCAGCGGGCTGTACCTCTCCTATGTAACTGCTCTATATTGTATTATCTTGTTAGGGATCTCAAAAACATCAACATGAAAAGCTTTGCTATTTTAATAACATACAATACATTTTGAATACAATAAGCCTGTGAAAAATCACACTTTAGTCTGGTTTCATTGAAGCTTACAGTACCAAATGCTACAGTAACTCTCTAAGGTACTTTTCAAAGACAGCCAAGAATAAATGCATTTTATCTATTGTTAACGGTCCTGCAGGCAGCAAGATCCTGGAGTCTGATATTAGCTTTTCATTGTTCTTCAAACCAACAGTAAGTATCCCACGTGCATATAATAAAACATCAGGAAAACAATAAAGAGTCTTTTAACAAATTATAACTAAACATAAATGCTACTGAGCCAGCTTTATGCATGAGGTGATTTGTTATTTTTAACATAATAAAGCTGGATGAGGAATACTGATTAGATGAATACCAAATAATGTTTATTTGAAGAACAATGGTAAATTTTCTGGATCACCAAAAAAAAAAAAAAAAAATGGAATTTCTTTTATAATTATCATTTCAGCCTCATTTATTCACTGGGAATTCTATGAATTCTAGCGGAAGTATATATACATAAATATTAGCAGAAGACTTTTGAGAGGAGGAAGAAAAAACATACTAAATTAATTAAATTGTTATTGATATGCTTAAACAATTACAATCAAGGAGTTACAATGAAACTGTAGTCATTTGCTATATTATATTACATTATATTAATTATATTATATTATTACATTTATTATATTTATTATATTTA
This sequence comes from Rousettus aegyptiacus, assembly GCF_014176215.1. Classification (NCBI taxonomy): domain Eukaryota; kingdom Metazoa; phylum Chordata; class Mammalia; order Chiroptera; family Pteropodidae; genus Rousettus; species Rousettus aegyptiacus. Next base: position 23,195,849 of record NW_023416288.1, read on the forward strand.
TTATATTATATTATATTATAATATATTAGTGCTCATACCTAAAATAATTAAACTGATAAAACTTGAAGGTTTTGTCCATTTTATTTTCTCTGAAGAGTAGGTAAATGTTTGATTCCAAAGGCAGCATCTGGCTTTGCCGATTGTGCATGTTTGTTTGGAAGCAAAACCACTGTCTAAAAGTGTCTACCATAACTTCCAATGTAACCAATTGTGGCTATGTACATCAAGTCCTCTGAAAATTAATTAATAATTCTGAGCCTCTAGAAATCCTGTTTAATGTGGAAACAGATTATGGTTCATCCAAATGGTCTTATTACCATTTCTGCAGCTAGAACAAATATGCCCTTCATAGGAGCTCTGTCGAACGAGGCTGGACAAATTCACAGATGAGCCACATTTACAGATTGGATGGGCGTGAAAATCTGAAGTACAATGAGACAATGACATACATCATTTAATCATTTAAAATGCTCTTTGTTCAAAGTAAAACATGGTCTAATGAAACCAAGGAGTAAGGTGCCATCTGGCTCTAAAATTGGAGGATCTTCTGAAAAAAAAAATCTCAAAATTGAAATTAAGCGACACACATAGAAAAAATGGTCCAGAAGAATAAAACTTAAATGACGCATGTGATTAGATAATTATAAATGAGATATATTTAGCCATGCTTCTTTTTAAATCTCTCAGCCCTTAAAGTAGAATTCTGTTTCAATAATGAATCAGATGATTTGAAAAAAAAATCATGCTAAATTACAATAATGTTAATATAATTAATAATATGTGATATTTAAATATGATATTATTTAATATAGATGTATTTTGTATAGATTTAAATTTGAAAAGTCTAGTGAAATACTGAGACCAAGAAAAACAATGCTACAAAATTTAGATAAAACTAATAAAGATATACAAATTAGCAAATTTATTCTCTTCTTTTCCTCAATGAAGTTGTTTCTATATGTCAAATCCTCTTTCAAGAAATTTCAAGGAATCGCCAAATGTTTTGTACAGTGTGATTCTGTTTCAAGGAATATTATGCTACATATTGGAACACGGTACTTTTTCATTGGGCAGAGTTTTCATGACACCAGCTTTTGTGGTCACAATTTGAACCATATTAATATAAACTTCTCATTACTTTTTAATGTCATTTAGAGAAAGATATAAACAATTGGAAATAAAGAAAACCAAATATATTAGCTGAATTAGAATTGTACTATCACAAAAATGACAGTGTTTCTGCTGCAAAATGGTGCAGATATTAAACTAAAATATATTTTGCCTGTAAGAATATCTGCCCTATTCCACCTGAACAAAAGACAGCTGGTTTGTATTACATTTTAAGAATTTACCCTGAAGTATGCAGATACATGATCTAGCCCACAGGAGTAATGCTAAAGCAGTATTGGGAAATCACAAAACATAATTGCTAATCTTCACTTCTTTTAAAAGAATCTTTTGCTTAATCCCAATTGAATGGAATTCTCAGAGGGTACAAATTTTATCGAATATTGCAAAAGGTAACCATTTTTATTCATTCTGAATTTCATTTCAATTTTCAATGAGTGTTGATGTCATTTTGTAAAAGCTTATTTTAGATGTCTGTTTATTGCACTGTCAATTAAATTTCTGCCCTTTAATTTCTAAATCTTATTACTTCATAGAAAGAAATAAAATCCAAACAAACAATTAGAGTTAAAAGGCAGATTGGTAGATTATTGCTTCATCAGAGGAATACACCTCCTGGAACAACAATCATTCATACTTCTGAGATTTTCTTGAGTGCATATTCAAGATTGGCCTCTTCGATTTTAATGACACATTTGGGAAAATTTAGTTTTTATGATAGCTTTGCTTTCTTTGGGTGAAAAATAGATAGATACAAAAGAGAGAGAGAAATAGTTATAGGTGTGTGTGTGTGTGTGTGTGTGTGTGTGTGTGTGTGTGTGTTCCAATACAGACGGAATTGAGAGAGAGAGTATGTACATAATGTGAACCCCACTGGGTCTTCTTAAGCAGAAATGGATAGTGAAATATTTTAGACTCAGGATATGATATATTGTGCTACAAGACAGGTAATTGGGAAATCTAACCCTCATGGTATATTAAAAAGTGCTAGTATGTACTTACTAAACAAGAAAATGATGAGAAATTATTAGCTAGGGATAAACTAAGTACATTATAAGTATTATGATCAGAGAAAAGAAAGTGTTGCACAGAGAAGACTGGAAAATGTGTCCAATCTAAACAGGGTTTGAAAACTTCGACACTTCTAATAAGATAAATGAAGATGGTTTGTGCCTCCCTATTCCAAAAAGTGCCTTGGGGTGAGTAAAATCTTATTGGACCAATCTGGACAACTAAGTTAAAGTTATTTGCTGTGAAAGCAGTAACTAAACTGAAGTTTTAAATCCAGACATACAAAAAAGAAAGACAAAGGAATTTTAACAAAGTTGTTTTGGGAGATGTTTCTATTACTTTTACATTTTATTACATGGCCTATGAAATATTTCATATTTTTACTTCCAGTAAAAGCTGTTACCTCATGACTGTCATTTGTAAATATGGCTTCAAAAGAGATATTTCTCAAAAGTGTTTTCACAATTTAGAAACTTCACTATCTCAACTATTGGCCAAAGGCTAACACCACATTTATTTACTCATTTATTTCCTGTTCAATAAATACATTTGGGGACAAGCTATGTATTTATTTTAATAACAGGGATTAAAAAGATGTATTTGTGTTTGATGTAATCCATGCCCTCAAAGACTTCAAAATTTGGGGAATATAAGTAAAACCATAAAATACATTAAACTTCGAAGACAATTATTCTTTGGGAAAAATGCAAAGGTAGAAAGGTCAACATACTTAAGAGTCAGGGAAAGGTTATCCTGATGAAAGGATTCTTAAGTTCATATTTGAATAATGGAGAAGAAGAAAAGGGATTATATTCATGGGAAAGAAATGTCGCAAATGTAATAAGAGAGGTTATTCATGAATTGCATTTTCTCTAACATTGAGAAGACATGATAGATTTTTGAGAGGTCACATAGTCAACTGATTTTGAAATTCAAGGTCACAACTTTTTAAAGAGTTAGAATAGATAACGAATCTTTCTGGCATTAACTCACCTGATATATAAAATAAAATTTGATACTATATATTACATTAAATAACCTCATAAACTCCTTGGTTATGTCTTCATATTCACTCCCTTTTTTTAGTGATTTGCCAAAATTTTATCCTTTTCAGAGACATTTAAGGAAATACAAAATTGCAACCTCAATCTTAACTTTGCAACAGTGTGTTTGTAAGAAATCTCAAAATAGCAGGGTTTTTTTTGTTTGTTTGTTTGTTTTTCTTTTTGTTTTTTTTAACGCCTACAGCACCTGGTCTTCTTAAGTGGTCTTCCCAACCAACTACTAACCATACCCCACCCTGCTTAGCTTCTGAGATCAGACAAGATTGGGCATGTTCTGGGTGGTATAGCTCCAGATTCTAAATAGAAGTTTTATTATATTTCCTAGTGAGAATATTAAGCTTCTTGGTTAAAAGAATTGGTTATTTCTAATGAACATTTAAGAGAAGTATAATATACACACGAAAAAGTCGAACATCATAAATATAAAGATTAATGAATTTTCATTACCACACCCATGTAATTACCATTCAGATTAGAAAATTGAATGTTACCAGCACCGCGACAGCTGTGTTTAATTCCTTTCAGTCACCACTCACCTCCCCCTCTTTGAAGTCATCAAATAAGTTGAGTTTTAGTTGCTCCACATTCTAACACTTGATATTGTACAACATTTTAATTCTAGCAATATGATAAATATGTAATGGTATCTTATATTCATTTCTGTTTGTATTCCATTTACAACTAAGTAGATCGAGAGAACTTTCATATTCTTACTGATCATTTGAAATTCCTGCTTAAGTCTTTTACCCTGTTATCTAGTAGATTGTCTTTTTTTTGTATTAGTATCTTTCCTTCTTTCCTTCCTTCCTTCCTTCCTTCCTTCCTTCCTTCCTTCCTTCCTTCCTTCCTTCCTTCCTGCCTTCCTTCCTGCCTTCCTTCCTGCCTTCCTTCCATTATTCCCTCTTTCCTTCCTGATTGATTCAGGATTTCAGGATTAAGCCAGTAAGTACATGGCATTTTCCCAATAACTATTATTGATACAAAGGAATGCATATGATCTAAATTACTCAATAAGAATGACAGAGCAATGTTTACTTCAGGAATAGGGGAAAGGTTTTCTCTTCTCATTGAACAAGAAAAATAAGGTACATAACCCCATCTACTACCACACTATTATCAGAAACCTTTTTAGGAACTTGAAGGAGAGCATGAGGTGAAAACCAAAACACAGAGAATGATAAAATTGTGAGAACAGCAGAAAAAAATCAAATAAGAACTCTGATCGTTTCAGTCCTGAAGACTGTCCACGTCTGAACTTTCTGTTAAAAAAGAAATAATTCTTAATTGTCATAGCTGCTTTCATATCAAGTTTTCAGTTATTGGCAGTGGAAATATCTTTAAAGATACACCATTCTAGAAACTAACAAAGCATATCTACGTACTGATAGGTAATACGTGCATTAATCTCTCTCTAAAAATCCACTATATATGTGTGTATATATGTATATATATATATTTGTGAAAATGTATATAAAATATAACATCATAAAGCATTTAAAGAAACATGTGTTGTTTTACTCAAGAAGCATTTCTCAAATCCAAGAACTGTCATGATATTTATAAGTAATTGATTTATCAAAAAAAATAATTTCTCCTCCCTAAAAGTTGTTAAACTCAATTTTAAATTTCAAAATAGAAAATTCGTTTTGAAGACAATCATTGTGGATTCTATTGATTTAGCTAACAGTTTTGAGTGTCTGTTTCATGTGGTTTTCTATATATTCAAGATAAATGAGATATATTCTTAGTTCTCAAAGATCCCAAAGTCTAGTAAGGAATACAACCATGTACACAGGTACTATTAAAACTGTATGAAGAGAGTTGTAAATTCTCTTCTGGGTTTCAGATAATTTTTCACAGCAGATGAGATTCTTCATCTCATTCTCAAAATGTCATTTTTGCTAGATGTATATGGTGATAGACTATTTTAGACAAATAAATAATATTTAGAAAGGCACAGAGTTATAAAACAATAAAGTATAGTTAAAAGTCTAAATAGACAAAAGAGAAATTTTGATGGTAGAACTGAAGGGACTTGGGGAAATAATAAATTTATGTCCTATTAGTACTTAAATCTACTAAAAATATGAAGATTATAGTATCTATTTTCCTGAATCCCAACAATAGATATGGGTGTTTTCCCTAAAACATAAAACAATACTTAATACTCCAAATTCTCACCATTTTCAAGTACAGTCCAAATCTGAATAAGAATGGCAGGAAGCATAAAAGTAGAAGATTTTATAATGTTTTATTTTTTTTTAATTTTAACAACCAAACATTTCTCTTTTAAGCTAAATCTATCATTTCACCCAGGAATAGTTCAAGTCACATGTGCTATTTTATTTTAAGACCATGTAATTACCAAATAAAATTAGAAAAAGAAAGATTAAAAAGGAACACCTAGTCTAGGATCTGATTTTCAGTTCCTGCAGTAATTCAATCTTGTATCTCCAAATGCTGATGATGGGACCTGTTTTTGTATTACAATAGATTTATTTCCTTTAAAATATGGTATTCTTTCCTCTTTTTTTTGCCCATACTTGTTCCACCTTCCTTAAAGATCTCCCTAAAACTTTTTTCTTACTTTGTCAGAGAAATTGGTGCTTCGAATAGATCATTTCCTATGCTTCAGACTCACAGGCACTGTAATTGTGGTTACAAATAATCAATGTCACTGAAAGTAAACAAAGATAATATAAATATTTGAGCAAGTAGAACATATTATAACCTTTCTTCTTGGCAACATTTCCTCTTCCAGAGAAAAACAGTGCAGTTTGTAGAATTAATAAAAAGCAGATAGGGGGAGGAGGTGGAAGCAAACTGAAAGGCTTTTAAAACATCTTTGAAAAGAATTCTCAACAAATGCTAGTACAACAAATTGAAAAGTTATTGCATATCACCATATGTACAATAGAGGTGCCTTGAATCAACTATAAGAATTTGATCTTAAGAAAAGAAAACGAGGAGTTAAAATTTTTTTTTTTTTCCTTAGGGATAGAAAAGATTAGTCTAGTTACCTCAGGAAAACGACTGGGGAGAACTTATTCGGCGTATTTATAAAATATTTTGCTTGAGAGACATATCTAAGTAGGCAAGTGATGCATATTACTTCTACTTAGCATTGGTTCAAGGCACACAGACTAGAATAAGGCCCAGGTCCCCCAGACACCAACCCTCCACCTGTCTGCTCAGCTCATGTTTCCATGCTCCTATCTTTGACAACCTTTGCTCCACAATTTTCCAGCATTTCATGCAAAGACAAAAACATCTTTAATAAGAGTAGAAAATATAAGATAAACCTATGAATAAGATAAATGAGTACTCCCAAATGTGGTATGTAAAGAAAGTTCTAAATTCCTAACTAAATTAAGAGGTTAGATTTGTTTCCTTCTACTCGACTCAATGTAATTAACATTGTGGCTTAATTCTTATGCTTCTTAAAAAAATAAAATAAAAACATTCAAAGGGTAAAGGATTTCTATCAAAACTGTGTAAACATGACTACGAATTTCTTGAGGCACAAAGGTGTGTCTCTTTTGCTCATGGAAGTATCCCTACTATGGTATATAGTAGGTGTGTTATAAATATTTGCTGAGCGATATTTTCTTTAAGTAAGCAAAATTCTATTTAAATGATTCTGTTCAATTCAAAGAAATATTTCCATATTAGTGGTTTATATTTTTTATCGTAATTATTTTTTTTTTGTTTTGCTCTAATGCAGCTTAGAATAATAAGCTCCAGTGCTTACTAGGCCCCGGCATAGTGCCATACTATTTTCATACCTTATCTCATTTCAGGTTTATCTCAACTTTAAGTAGATATAACCATTTTATTCCATGCAGACATCTGAGCAGAGAGGTAAAGTGATAAAGTGTCTTGACCACAGTCAGACAGCTAAGAATTTATACTAAGTATGATTTGAATCCATGTCTTTCTGGCTACTAAACTCAGAGTCTCAATGCCTGTGTTAGATTGATAGGAATACCAGATATACAACTGATTGACTAGAAACTAATCTGAATACATACGCCTTCACTTAAAAAGAACAAAACAACAGTGTGTGGTTGTCTATCACTTCATTGATCAAGAGGTTAAATTAAAACATTCATTAGCTCCTCTTCACTCCATTTTTTATTTCCTTTCCTACAGGAGAGAGTAATCAAATTATTAGGTGAAGTTTTCTCATAAAGCATTTGGGAATATTTATACGATGTCTAGTGACAAGTGAAATAGATAGTACACTGGCACAGTTTAAACAATACCAATTTCTCCGATAATGCAAAAAAGAGAATTGTACATATTTGTGCTAATTTTTCTCATGTAAAAAACTTTGATAATAATTTCCGAAGCAAGGAATACAGGAGACATAACTCAGGGTGAGAAAGGATTTACATTTTTGGGTTTTGTCTTTGGAAAAAGTTCTTCCTATAGTTGCAGCTTCTTCAGTCTGTGTGGAAGATGTACAGTCTTCTGTCTTTGCATTCAGAGCTCTACTTGTCAGCTTTTCCTCACTACTTCACAAACAATAATGCTCGAAAATAAAAGTATAAGAAGTATTTGTTTTCTGGCATTTTTGAAATGAGTACCTTGAATAATACCTTTTTTTTTTCTCATACTCTGAATAAATCAAAATACAGAAATCAGCTGCCCAAGACTTAGCTGCATTTCAAAAGGCCTTTTTAGGATTGAGAAACCTGTTGTTGATGAAGTGGAAGTATGCTTTCAATGCCACCATTTATTTCTAAAAAGGATTCAGTTAAGAGTCAACAAAAGTAGAACTGAATAACTTCATTTGAAATTATAACCACTGTTCCTTTACCAAAAAAGGAAAAGAAACTCACTGCCCAAAGGGGAGTGAGAAAATTTAGCTATTACAGAAAAGAAAAGGAAATGCAACAATTGTTACCCAAAACCTGTTTGGTCAAGTTAAAGGAGTAATTCAATGATAATCAGTTCTCGCAACATGTGGAGTTCAAATCTTTTCACCAAGCTACGGACTGCAGGTTGTCACTGCCAGAGGAGAAACAAAGTGATGTGCTGGCAGTTTCAGCGCAGGTTACACTAATTTAAAACCCGAGAACTCGAGCCACTCAAAGAAGAAGCACTTTTCTAAGTGAACAAATGGCAGTGCCTACCATGTCATATCTCCCCGTCATGCACCCGCCTCTCTTTATCTCTCTCTCCCCATCATTTCCAGCAGTGTCCAGCCCTCCTCCCACTCAGGTTCCATCAGCGTTTTTCTGGAAAGAACACAAAAGTCTGGAGCTGAAGTAAGGTGCCAGCATTAGAAACCTTGCAACTTGCAGGACTTTTTATTCTTCGATAAAGTAGGTAACTGCTTTTAATCTTACTAATTAGCTGTAAAGCAACAAACAAACAAACAAACAAACAAACAAACAAATAGCCAACATATCATTCTGGCAAGTTGAGCTTATTTAAGTTGATATCTTTTCCTACAAACTGTGTTTTTCTGTCTTCTGGAGATTAGATGAATGGCCACAGTGCCTGCCCTATTACCAATGCTTTCATCACTTCTTCCTTTATTTCTAAAGGCTATAAATTGCATTCTAGCCATCTCAGATGTGAGACACTTCAAAAGAGGCAAACACAGATGTATTTGGGGAGTTCTGAAATCTAAACGAATGAAACAGATGAATATAAGCATTAAGGCATCGGAAGCTTTAGTTACTTGGACAATGCATGCTTCAAATGCAACTTTTAAAAAACAGAGAAAGATACATGCTCTACACCTATTTTCAAACCTTGCTTTATATAATAGTCTTTAAGTTCCAACTATAAATAGCTCATTTGATCAATATTTCTTAATTCAAATTCCTTAGAAATTGAAACTAATTGGTCAATACTAGGTTACAGCAAGGAAATCTTTCAGTCGCATGCCTATTCTTATCTAATCAGGTAGCACAGACAGGACTATGGAGAGCCAAGCATTCTAATGGTTGACCAATCCAGTACCACGGTATTTACCACAGACTTAGAAACAGAGACATCGAAACCTGAAAGAGACCTTAAATATGATATAAACCAGTATTTTCTAAATAGGTAATCTAAAAAACATGGTCCTGTGGGACAGTGGGGAAAAAACAAGTTCTAGACTCAGGACCTTTAAGAAAAATTGAACAGATTTATTTAATTCAGAATTTCTCAGACTTTAATGTATTGACATATACTGTGAACCTCTAAAATATGCTATTTGTATTTCTCAAAGTTATATTTTGTCATTATTGTTTTTTTTTTAATTTTCATTTTAAACCCTGCCTATCATAAGATTTTTTAACATGCCTAGAACTTGTACATGACACATACTGATCTAAAATCATTTTATAGATGAGAAAAATGAGGCCTGCTATACTTCTTTAGAAACTATTCTTTAAACATCTACTATATATCAAAAATTTTATTCAGCAATAGATATAGTCCCAACCTGTTATCTGTCTAGGCAGGATAAAAGCAGGAATTCTGTGGTGTTAGATAGTGTACACTCAGCACCTACTAGCCTTATGATTTCAACCAAAGTTTGTTAAATGAATTTTAGGTGAATAAGGGGGCTATTCTGAGCCCTGGCTATGAATCAGTATCTTCTATAGGTATATTTAAAAACAAATTATCAAACGATAACAACAAAAACTTATGTTTGTGCACACTTGAGCCATTAATCAAAATATTTGGGTTAATAGCCCCCAATTTTTTAATTTTTTTGCAAACTTCATAGATAATTATAATGTCTAGCCAAGATTAGGAATCATTAATTTAAAAATATGAAATTTATTAGTAGCAACAAGAATATTAAAACTGAAGATATTTGACATCCAATTCAATAAGTTATCGTTACACCATGTCAATTAGGAATAATATTGAAGATAGAATATATATACTAAGAATGGCAGAGAAATCTCCAAAGTAGACATATTTATAGGCCATGGAAAGGAATTAACACTGAACACAACTTCAGGCAATCAAAGGAACTGCAGACAGTCTAGGAAGACTTGCTAGTAGAATGTTGGGGTGTGGAAGGAGACAAGATATTCAGCCAATCATAACATACAGCCAGAGAACCAAAGCAGAAAGAAACAATAGTGAGAATTAGGTTTGTCCCTAGGAAAGGTAGAAAAAGAACATAGTTGTTTGGAAAACTATTTTATTGTCAACTTGATTAACCACATAGAATATGTTAGGCCTAATGTACTTTACATGGAATATCTCACTTAATACTCAAAATATTACTATGATATGGGAATCATTATAATCCCCATATTGGAGAGTCGGAAAAGATAGTTGGGAAAGATTAAAAAACTCCATAAGATTACTGATTTAGTAAATGTAGAGCCAGGATTCCATACAGAGCAATCTGAAATTAGGGTACAAAGTCAAAGGAGATCAGCAGTAAAAGGGGCCATACCTCTCATGATCTTAAAGCATTGCTTGAGTCTTATACAGTTAGGCATGGACTGAAACTATAGGTGGACATTAAGGAACCACAGTTACAAAGATTGGAAGTTGAAAAGAAAAGAAATTCAACTGGGTTATTAAATAAAATTTTTAAAAATCTATATTTATTAAAACCTGAAAGAGAAAATGGCTGTTGACTGAATACTGGGCCTTCTAGAAAGAGCTGTATTATTAGAGGGTCTGGATTATCTTCAGAGTTCAAGGGAGATTTAATTCCTGTACTTACCAATCTTATATTTTATTTATTTACCTATGGTTCGAGATATATATATTTTTTAATTCTAAAGACATTAGTCAAACAATCCTTTCTAAAATCAAGGGATAAAAGCTTACATACAAAACTGGTTATTTTCTTGTATGTCTAGGTTATTTCCATAAATATTTATCACTAGCTTTAGAACAACCCAATTCCTCCTTCACAGCAGCTGTGCATACTAAGTTTTGTTTTCACTGAAGAATAAAATCTATAACATCTCTATTCCTAATCAAAGTTGCTCATTTCCTTTGAATATAGGTATTTCCTTTGAAATAAGGTCCTTAATTGATAGGAAATGCTTTTTTCTTTTCTGAACAATAATATACATGCTGAATATATACTTTTGTTCCCATTCATACAGGTCAGTTGATCTAGTTTGAACAGAATAAATTTTATGTACAAATTTTATGCATTTTATACTGGCTTAATTTCATCACCCAAAGTTCATTCCTTATTCTTATTCTCTGTCATTTCTCTCTTTTTAAAATATGATCTAAAATCCCTAGAGCAGCACTGGGACATACAAAAACTCCTGGTAGCAAAAATATAGAAATTTGATGTGATAAAGTGTTTGGGAACGTAGTATTAAACTCCAATCCAGCCTCATTGTTTATTCATGAGAAGGGAGCAGCAATTTGTGACAAATTCCCAAAGGATATACAGAACATTATCTTTTTTTTGCAATAATAATTTACTGGGTGCAATTAAATAAAATATCTTATAATATTGCAGTCAAGGTTTGATCCAGAAATATTTCTTACATCTAGAGGAGGTTGTATATTTGTAATCTATTGTTATATAACAAATGACCATAAATTTAAAGATTTAAAATAGCACACATTTATTATCTCAAAGTTGCTCTGGGTTAGGAGTCTAGGATTAGGTTAGTGGATTCTCTTTTTAGGGTCTTACAAGGCTGCAACCAAGGTGTCTGCTGGGCTCTGTTCTTACCTGGAGTCCTGATGAAATCAGGTTTCCAACATCACTTAGGTAGTTGGCAGAATGTATTTCCTTGTGGGCTAGAAGCCTAGGCTTCTTGCTAGCTGTCACCTAGAAGTCTCCCTCTGTTCATTGCCATGTGGTCCTCCCAACATGGTTGTTTACTTCTAGGAAGACAGGAGTCTGTAGAGCAAGTCAGCTAGCAAAATAGAGTCTTATAAAGTGGCATAATCACGGAAGTGAAATATCATTATCGTTACTTTGAAGCAGTCATAGGTTTCACCCACACTATAGGGGAGGAAATTATACAAAGGTATAAACATCAGGAGGGTGGCCAGGCTAGAGTCTGTGCAACACAAAATGGTAGGCAAAGCCAAGGTGAATATAGCTGGAGAGCCCCTCAGATGTTACAAATGTAACATATCTCCTTTAGAAAATCACTGCCCTCTATCTGCCATTTTTTTTTCCCCTTAGAGTAGACTTCTGGGCCACTATGTCAAATTCTCATCTGAATACATATCTGAAATCCACCCTAGTCCCTCTTAATGATACTGCCTGCAAAGAGGTCCCTGGAATCTACTTCCATATGATAGTAGTCCAGCTAAAATTTGAGAGCACATTGGAAAAATTAAAATCTCCAGATAGATGTAAGGTCTTTTCCCAGAATTTTTAATATTTTTAACCACAACGATTTTCCTAAATTTTGGATTTTCCTTGGAAAAGAGCAAGAGCAGCAGCAATAAAATAAAACAAGCCTTCAAATTACATTGACAAACTAAGGATCTTTACAGAACTCTCGATCTTTATAATTTTGCGATTCCCTTCCTTTAGCCATTAATTTACTGTATTAAAAACTACAGAATATATTCATAATCAAGATGTCCAAAATAAATGCTTTAGAACATCATGGGATCATTTTTAATAGGTAAAGAAATATTTCTAAGAATAAAGTAAAGAAAAAAAGAAGTTTAAAAATTTTACCAGGCAATGTCCTTTTGAAAAGAAAAGCCAGCACCAGACAGAATCAAAGATTTTTTCCACGACAAAAGAGGCCAAATAGGTATCTTTCTTTTTATTAAATTATGCGATAATAACATGTAACACTAGTTTATAATTTTGTCAACCATTGACTTTTTCTCTTCTAACACCAAGCTTACAAATGTCTTGAAGAATACTTTTCCTCTCAAAAGCGAATTCAATCGATTACTATTTCAAAGTGACTGCTTCAAGTAATCTTTTAGGTCCACAACTTTAAAGAAGTATATGATCTTTGACTATATTCCTCATTTGAATATCATTTTCACTATGTAAATTTATCCATCTTTTAGAATTTTTTTCATCTTATTATAAGTAGAAAAAAATTAAATATTTTTTCTCAGAAATTTATAATTTCCTATCTTCTCATAAAATTCTTTTAAAATCTCTTCCATTTTTACTTTAGTTCCCAGAATGCTCTACTGGCAGACTAAAGGTTAAAAAATTCAAATCTATTTGAAATGATATTTTTAAAATTAAGTTCTCTCCAATTTGAATATGTAAACAGTTTGTGTGTGTTGATTTCATTATACAGACTTACACTTGAAGGAGGAATAATATTTCATATTGTAAAACATTGAATACATATTTGTAGGCCAGGAGGTGGGCAAGGCTTGCTAGAATTAGAGGTCAAAATATGGAGGGGACAAGGAGAGAGGAGTGAAGATAAGATAAAGCCAACTCGGTCTTTATCACAGTTCTCAGATTGCAGTGAAGTCTACATTCACTAAATTACTCAAGTTTGTCAAGGCCAGCAAAGCAAGGGAAGTACTATGGGAGTATCAGTACAAATAGTCAAGAATGACTGGAATATGTTTCTGATGATTATAATCAAAATAGAAATTATCTTTGGTCTCAATTTAGATTCAGTTGAGCAGATTTACTAATCATTATAAGAATTAGTTTAACTACTGTCTAGTTTTCTCTATACCTAACATGTCCCTTGTACTTGAGATTTTACCATATACAACCCATTCATGCCGTTAGTTGGTCATCTATGCAGCACTAAGTGATATCTTGTCCATTTTTCATATATAAAACTAAGTGGTGATCCACCTGGTTTCTAAGTTCTCTTCTAATTCTGGCATTTTGATTTAATATTTATTCTGTTCCTAGTTGGATACATTAGTATTTTATTCATTATAATAAGTCAGAGAAAGTGGTGCTTTTTTGCTCTCACAGGATATTCGTCAAAATGACAGTGTATACCATTATGAAAAAAAGAACAAAATAATGATAAAAATACAAAGTAATCATACTGCAAATGAATAGTGATTTAAGAGATAATTTTATTCAATAGCTTTATTACTATCACTTGCAGATCAGTATTTTCAGATAGTATAAAAACTAAAATTCTTAAAACTTTAGATTATCCAACAATATCATTTAGTGACACTATACTCATATTTCTTCTTGTCACAGGCTGCTTTGGGTTGCTCTCTATAAATTCTAAAGCTACTTACCAAGACAATCATTCTCTAAAATTTCTTCTGCTTCTAAAGCATTGAAATAATCCCACGCTTTCAAAAAAAATAATTAAATAAGTATTTTATGATAAGATTTCTTACTATTTAAAATGTGCACTATTCAATACAAAGAAAGGATAGGTATTCATAAAATAAAGTGGAAAAACTGTTTATGACAAAGGTAGTCATGTGGCCCAGCATCTATTCCTTTTAAAAAGCAACGCTTTGGATTTCATATAAGAGAAAGAGATCAGTCATGCTTGAACAAAAACATATAAAATTTCAAAGCACATGGAATTTTCATTACTTCAGAGACTTTCTCTTAGAATGTTCATTGATTTTTTTCAGGAAACTATCTTTAAAAAAAAAAAACAGCATAGAGTAGTGGTTAAGAACTTGGATTGTGTAGAATCACACAGCCTTGATTCTAGTCTCAGCCTTGCCACTACTGGCCTATCTTTGGGTTAGCTTCTTAATTTTTTCTTACTTTAGTTTCTCTGTATTTAGCATGGGGTTAGTGGTAGTATCTACCTCATGGTCCTGTTGTAAGAATTAATGTTAATAATCATAAAAGCCATAAAATTTCTAAGCCATTAGCACACTTTCAGTGTTTGATTTAATAAATAAATCTGATAATAATGGCTTTCTATGTATGCCTATGTATACCACACTCACACACAAAAATACAACCTATAACAAAAACTAAAGAGATTGTGTAAAATAGAAAGTGCGAAAGCCAAGTGACTAGACCAATCAGGAATGATGAAAGCTACACAGACAAAAACAGTGAGTTAAAAGGAGGAAGATGGTGGGGGGGGGGGGAACATTTCCATTTCATATATGTAGTTAATGTCCAAAATGTGTAAACAAAATCATCCAACATTCTATAACATGCATGAGCAAAAATGAATATATGTGACTTATTTTAAAGCATAAAATTTTAAACTACTCTAAGAAGTTCTATAGAATTCTTTTGGGAAAGAAAAATAAATGAACTATTCTATGTTCCAAAAGAAATATTAAATAAAATGTTGAAAAGGCTTCTTATCAAAGAAGTGCTTTGTGCTATGTATTACATTTAGACAAAAAATAAATAAAATAAATGTGCATCTTCATGTTCGGAACACTAAGAAATTTAAGTTTGCATTGAGGTGAAATTAATCTCATAACAAAATATAAAATGGCAAACTTGCATAGTTTGCATCAACTATAATTACTTCTAAAAGAACATTTTGATAAACATAATTCCATACAACACACCAAAGTACAAAGTATTTAAATAGTAAATGAGAAGGAAAATGATACCAAAGAGAGACATATGGGCTCTATAAGCAAGTTTAGTAGAAAATAAATCAAGAATGGCGAAGATAAGTTCTGGAAAGTCTGAGGAAGAGAGGTTTTGGATTTTAGAAACAAAAAAGAGAACACAGGATTAAAAAGGCATTAAGATGTCAAAGTTTACCATGTATAGTAGGGAAAAGTTGAGAAGAGAAGGGAATATATATATATATATGTATGTATGTATGTATATGTATATGTATGAATATGTATATGTGTATACATATGTAATTAGAAAAAGTATAGTTAATAAATGAGAAGAAGATATGTCCAAGATATAAATTCACACTAATATTTAGATATAGGTTTTAATTATTTTTAAAAATATAAGAAATATACCAACAAAGATTAAATATAGGATCTTAAAACTGGAAGAAACTTAAGTATTGTCCGATTCAATCTCATCATTTTAGAGATTAGGAAAATGAGGCTCAGAAGATTGTGATGACGGTTAAATTCACAGAACTGATTAGTTAGCAAAAATAGAGCTTAGATCCAATCACTTGATTCATTGAGTCAGTGTTCTTTACAATGTACTTGCTCAACCTATCATAGCAGAGGGTTAATTTTTTTCCTCACCCAGTTATTCAGAATAATGTTATTCCCAATAATGCAGAGAAATTAATAGATTGAAAACAACTGTGAATGTGTATCAACCCCCTTCCCCAAAAAGTACTCTGTTGTACATGGTATTAAAAATACTTATAAAAATAAGAAAAATATTTTAAAGTATAAATACTTTAATAAATGGTGCTCTTTAGCTACCTGTTTATTGTTAAATGAAAATTAAAAGATCCACTGAACTTGCTAAATGAGATTCCTAGAAACAAAGAAAAATAAAAGAGTTATAGTTGAAAATAATTGCAACCCCTCAATTTGTTGTGCATTCATTTAACATATATTTATTGAGCACTACTACATGCCAAGCACTGTGCTATACAGTGATCAATACAAACCTGTTCCTTACCAGTGGTGTGCTGGTAACTGATTAATGATTAACTGTCTAGGGAAAAGAAAGTCCTGCTTTGTTTTTATACCAATTTCCATGGTATAAATACTCTACCATGACTGATTTTAAGCTACTGATATGACACCACTGGAGATAAAGTTGAGAAGAGATGTGCCGTAGCACATCATTATGTGTTTCCAGGATAACTATCAGCTTTTATAGGCCAATATGAGCTGGCTCCATCATACTACTAGACCTTCATGGAGTATCTTCTGTTGAGAGAGACAGATAATTAACAAGGAAACTAAAAATTGTGCGAGATTACATATTGCATGATAAGTGTTATGAGGGAAAGAGACACTGGAGAGGATTGCTTAAGGTAGAATGGATGTGGCTTTCTAAGGTGATGACATAGGCTCTAAGGGATGAAAATGAGCTAGAGGAGGAGCTTTCCACGCAGAAGGACAACAAGGTAACAGAAGGTAATCAGGAAGAGCACAATCCAGGAAGCAACCAAGTGATTCTGTTAGTTGATCACTAATACATAAAGAACATTTATTTACTTTTCTTGCTTATTTACCTTTTAATTTAAAGTTCACTGAAGCTAGAACTCAGTGTTTCTTCCTCTTTTTTTCCCCCTTAACATCACTGGCCTTTTTCTACTTTTCTGCCCTCCTTCTGAGGTTCTAAAGTAGCACAAGGTTCTTAAGATTCTGAGTGGGCTCCAAACTCCTTTCAGACAGGCAAGACCCAACCATGTGTTATAGGATGAAGCTTTAAGTCTTTCAGACTAATCAGAATAGAACATCTAACAAGTCAAACCATCCTTTGTAACATCAACCACTTCATAGCACAAGGATCGTAGTTTAACCATATGTACAATTTATATTTTACTCCTCTTACCAAAGAACTTTTCCTCTCTAGCTAGTCAATGTATAAGACAAAAAAAAAAAAAAAAAAAAAAAAAAAAAAAAAAAGAGGAGAAATTAAAAATAAAATTCATTCTGGCCACACAGATTTTTTAATTATTTTAAAATTTCATCATCTTATGAAAATGAATAAAAACTTTATATTTTGTAGGTTGTCTTTCACTTTCCTGTCCATGGTTTGACATCAGGAGAAACAGAGCATATTAGTAAAAAGCAATATATTTTACAGTATTGAATGTTTCAAAATCCTTTAAAGATCTTGTTTAAGATATTTTTAGATATACACACATTGATGATCCTACCTTATGTCCTCATTCTCCTAGCTCATTTCAGCATATACCCATTTGAATTTAGAAAATATCCACCAGCTTCTGAGTAAGATGCCAGAAACACCAGAGATTCCATTGCTTAACAGAAATCCAGTACAGATCTGACTGCTGTGAGTCTGTGAGCATTTCTATAGCAAATAAAGCCAATATAGTACTGAAACTATATAGGCAGCAAATTGGGAGAAGGGAGATTTTTCTATTATGGATTTAAATGCCCTTTTTAAAAAGGACCTTCGTGGTCCTGACCAAACAATCCAAATTTTTATTGAAATTCTTTTCATGGCTTTTGCCAGAGTTGCCATGACCATTTCCACATTCGAGTGAATAAAAATGGGAAATTATTTCATCAATTTAGTACTGAAAAAGGTGTTATGAGTATATTTTCATTTTCAAGAATAAGATTCTTAAGATATACTTTGTGGAAGAAGAAATCACTTTAGTTTAGGGTGCATTGAAAATGTAAAAAGAGTGTCCTCCCACTGCTAGAGAAAGATTATGAGTCATTGAAGTAGATCTGGCAGATCAGGTTTTAATCCTGTTTAATCAATCAGTGTCAGTTCTATAACCCAGAACTGTTTTTAATCTTTGTAATCAATCAAGACCACCTAGCTTTAGTGAACATGCCTCTGTAGGCCCACAATCAGTATCAGGCTCATGCTTTAAAAGTCAGCCAATAGGTAACAAATTCACTCCAATGAGCACTCTTCAGGCTGCTTTAACCCATTTCCTCTGCTGTTAACAATACATCTTCGAAAGAATGCTTCCAAAAAAAAAAAAAAATCCATGTAAGTTTATGAATAAAATTAGTTATTTTGTTTAGAGACTAAATCTGAAGAACATAGCTCTTATAACTAAAGTAATAAATTCAGCTATTTTCTTTCAGATATGTGGTTGTCTCATCTTTCTACAGGATTGGCTTAATGACCCGTTTTGTTATCCAAATATTGAAATTCAAATATATTAACATTTTATGAGATTATAACACAGGGACACGATCCATAATCCAAAACTGGTAAGTCCCTACCCTACACATTTCAAAAGACAGCTTTTCAGATTTAGAGAGGTAATATGGTACATGTACCATACATTCTAATATCCTCAGTGAAGTCTGGATCAGTACTTAGCAATCAAATACACGTCTACAGCAAAATGATGGTATAAATAAAGATCACTAATAGACTCTCATCAATTTAGGCATTCAAATAGGATTTTGCTGCCAAAGAAGTTAATGTCAGGTCAAGTTCTAAAACCAAATAAGTAATATGAAAGCTTTTGGTTTTAAGAGCTCTTGTGGAATTTTTCAATTTTGAAATCACGGATTACAGATTATGGAGTTTTATATACCTACTAATGTAAAGATATAGGAATTATGCCTATTTTCTGGATGTTCATATTTAATGAAAGATGACATAAATAAGTAATAATTTAAATTACATTTAATAAGTGTTTAAAAGAAATCCACGAGACTGATAAAGGTGTTCCAAGCAAGGTCACAGATGTGGATGGTGTAAGGGATGGCTTCCTGGGACTGCTGAGTTAAGTCCAAAGAAATATGTAGAAGTTAAACAACTAGATGCAAAAGGAAAGGACATTCCAAGCAAAGTAAAGAAATGTATTAAGGCACTTGGGACAGATAATGTGACTGCCTGAGGATATTTCATATAATTCAGCTGAGTTAATGAGTAAAAGGGTGGCAGGAATGGAGGCTGGAGAAATAAAGAGAAACTAGTACAGAAAAATCTTTATATCCCGTGTATTTAGAAAAGCAGAATATAAACTAGGAAAATATAATAAAAAAAATGACTATCATATTACTGGATTTTAACACAAAGTATAAAATAAGTATCCATGAGTCTACCAATGGGGGTAACTGGGTGTGGGGTATATGGGAATTCTCTGTATCATCTTTTTTTAATTTACCTTATTATATCATGAAATTTTCTTAGTCACATTCAGTATTTCACATAAGATCTGCCTCAAATCATACTGCCTAAAAGTTGGAAATATTTTGCCTTTAAACTTCCCCTTAGGACATGCTACTAGGATTTATTAATGTACTATCCTCCCTTTCTGCATAAGCAATAAATTTGTCTTTGCTTGGGTAATTGGTTACATGTAATTTCTTTAGGAAGTCTGTAATCAACCTTATGGAAAACTCATGTAAGCAATAACCTTGACTCATAACTTTTGTGGTATAGCAGGATCTAATATATTTTGGTGACTAGGCTTATATATCTTTCACCTGTGATACCCTCTCCCATTCCAATTAGTACTGTGTCATTAGAATTTCTAATCACACAAGCCAATCTAGGTTCTTTCCTGAAATTTAATACAAAACTTAATTCCTTTGTTTCAAATCTACTGTATCCCTGAAATTATAAAAATAATAGGGAAAAAAAATCCAAAGACTTTAGGGGTTATAATCCTACTGTGAAAGATGAGCATAACAGTTAAATTATAGTGACTATTAACTACTCCATTATATTATTATTAAAAATTATATAGTATGCTTGTGAAGGAATACACAAATACAAAAGAGTGAAAAAACAGAAGGCAAAAAGAGGGTACTTTAAATTGCTATTCATCTAGAAGTAGAAATGGGAAAATCATAACTAATTATTAAATCAAATCATGTTAAATCAATGCTAGATTGTAGTAACTGCTTAGTAATTTGATAGCCTAGCAAAGCAGTCATTACCTAATGATGACAGCTATTTACCCAGATGGAAAGTCACAGAAAATTGGAACTACTGCCACACCACAGAGCATTAATCAGAATAGCCATCAGTAATGGCCCCTTCAATGTACCAAATCAGTCATGATTAGTAGAGGTGGTTCAAGTTCAAAGAGTTGAGAAGTTAGACAGCATGCCTCTTGGTCCCAGGACCAGGATTCTGCTGCTCACCAATCTGTTCGCCTCAGAGTTTTATGAGATGTTTAGACTATGGTTCAAGGGATGCAGAGCCCCATATGGGCTAGGTAGCCTTGTCCTACTCATTTATCTTAAGGCATATAGAAAATTTTGAAATGGATATTTTTTAACTCAGCTAATCCAAAATGCCTGTTTCAAAATAGAGAACATATTACCCTTTACTGTCACCTCACCCTTTCCCCAGCCCTGATTCTTAACTCATCCCTGAGCCATCAGTCTCTTCTGATTCTTACTCCTTCTCTGAACATTTTACCAACTATGAAATAATGCATTTCTTATCTCAACTCTCATCTTGAGTAAGTTTCAGACTGGGAAATAAAGTGTTACAAATATTAAAATATCATAGAAATAAAAATTTAAAAGTCTAATAATTTATTTTCAAGTTCATGTCAAAATGTCCATGAATTATTATTCTTAGTATCAAAATGCTTAAGCAAAGCAATTCAGCCACACTAGCTATATTTAAAGTGCTCAGTAGCCACATATAGCTAGTGGCTATTATATTGGACAGCACAGACACAAAGCATTTTTATTATGATAGAAAATTCTACTGGAGAGTACTGATTTGGAATGTTTATAACTATAAAAGACAGAATAAAAAAATAAGCAAACAATAACAAAATGTCAGAAACTGCTAGATTTTCATCCACTGATTTTTTTTTTAAATGCCTACAACATTTGGTATTCCCAGGTGGTATTTCAAGTACTAACCAGGCCCAACCCTGCATAGCTCATCCACTGATTTTTAAGTGTAATTTCAATGTGATTTGACAAATATGTTAAGTTACCAACACAAAAATCAATATAGATTTGTCCCTCAAGATCCACAGGGAATTGGTTCTAAACAATTCTCTGACCCCTCATATAAAATGATATAATATAGTATTTTCATATAACCTACACACATCGTCCCATACATTTTAAATCATCTCTAGATTACTTATAACATGTAATGCAATGTAAATGCTATATACATAGTTGCTGTATTGTTTAGAAAATATTTTTTTTTAACTGAGCTGTTAATTTTTATGTTATTCAGTTGTAAGAGTTACTTATATGTTCTAGACAAAGTCCTTTATCAGATATGTTTTGAAAAATGTTTTCTTCTAACCTATGGCTTACCTTTTCAGTGTCTTAACTGTAGCTTCCAAAAATGTGAGGATTATAATTACGATGAATTATAATTTCTTAATTTTTTCTCCTATAATTCATGCTTCTAAGTGTCTTCTCTAAAAAAAAATCTTCGATTAATCAAAAGTGGTAAAGATATTTTTTCCTCTTTTCTTCAATAAGTTCTATAGTTTTAGCTCCTTTATTCATGTGTCTGATATATTTTGAGTTAATTTTTGTATTTGTTGTAGTATAAAGGTCAAGAATAATTTTTTCCACAGATATAAATTATTTCAGAAATATTGAAAAATGTTCTTTGTCATTCAATGATTTTAGCAAATATTTCAAAAAATCAACTGGACACGTACTTATTTGTGAGCTAATTTCTGGACTACCTTGTCTGATGTACCAAGCTATATCTATATTTACTCCAATACCACATTGTTTTGATTACTGTGGTTTTCCAGTAAGTTTAAATCTAATAGTATAACTCCTTCAACTTCTTTTGCAAAAATTTTTTAGGTCCCTTACAGTTCCATAAAGTTTTAGAATCAAGCTGTGAATTTTACATTGACAAAAATAGCCTGCTAGAATTTTTAAAGTTGTATTGGATTTATAGACCAATTTGGGGAGGAATGTCAACTTAATAGTATTGAGTCTTTCACTCAATGAACATATCTGATTAACATGTTAGATATTTTAACATTTATTCCAATAATAATTTATAGTTTTCAGTGCATAGCTTTTGTTAAATTGTGTTTCTAATTACAATCTCAGTTACCATGGAGCTGTGCAAAACAAGAATATGCTTCCTATTTGCATGAGTTTCAGTGAAGATGACACCATGCAAAATGAGACTGTCTATATATCACGTTTTTATATTATTGTAAAGGGTATTTTCAATTTAGATTTCCAAATTTTGTTGCTATTACATAAATATTTAATTGATTTCTTTCATTAATATTATAACCTGCAACCAAGGTAAACTGACTCACTAGCTTAGTTGCTTTTTTTGTATAGTTCTTTGAATTTTCTGCATGCATGATACATTTTCTGCAAATAAAAATAGCTTTACCCCTTTGTGTTCAATTTTATGCCTTTTGTTACTTTTTCTTGCCTTATTCCTCTGGCTGGAACAACCAGTACAATTTTGAATATAAGTGATGAGAACAGATATCCTGCCTAATTCCTAATATTAGGGGAAAACATTGTTTTTGTCATTACATGTAATATTACTATAATTTTTTCAGTGGGTGTTTGTCTAATTAAGGAAATTCCCTTCTATTTTTAGTTTTCTAAGTTTGCCCTGAGATCTCATATTATTTGTTATTTGTTTCTAATTTTTGTTTTCATTTCTTGCCTTCTTTTGGATTACTTAAATATTTTTTATAATTCCATCTTAATTTTATCTATTTTAGCTATACATATTTTGTTACTTAAACTATCTTTTAGACTAAAAATTAGAAAAAAATATATTCTACATTATTTATATATTTACCATTCCTGGCACTTTTCATCCTCGCTTGCATTTTCTCTTGCTTTTCCATTCACTCTCTCTGTCTTCCCTTTCTTCAGTTCCCTCCTCTCTTCATTTTTATTCAAACTTTCAAATTCTAGCCTTCTAGGACTCCCAGAATTTTGATCTCTTTTCAATTCGGCTTTGTGCTAGTTCCTCTCCTTGTATTGTAATCAGGAAATTACTTCTAGAGAAAAATCCGAGTTAACCTTAGTACCTACACCATTTGTTTCTCTTCTCTCAGAGACCACAGTACCATTTTCCTCCTACTGTCCATTTTCTGAAAATCATCATTTCACTTCTTTTTTCAATTTTCTAGCTGTTTGCAGTGGACAGTAATTACCATGGCAATTAACCCTTCATGGGCAGAAGCCAAAATTCATTTATTGCTTTTAGACTGATTTCCACTTTGTCCAGTATTAAGATCCTGAACCTTGCTTTCACTTTTGTCTTCGATAGTTCTCTGGTATACAACTGGTTGCTGTTTTCATTGTGATCCATTCTGAAATTGTTTGTCATTTAATAAATGAGTTGAGAAAATATACACTTATTAAAATGGCAACCAATTTTAGCATTTGGTTTTACTTAATCTGTTTTCTTTGCAAACGAAATATATTTTTTAAAATAATTATGTTTCATGTTTGTCTATTTCATTGTTTCTTGATGTGTGTGTATATGTATGTGTGATTCTTACATTTATGAAGTATCATTGCTGTTGTCCTATTATGGCTAGCATTACAATTTTATATGCCTTTAGTCCTCTATTTATAGAAAACTAATTTTGCATTTTAAGCAACATTAACATTATTATTTTTTCTCCCTTTCTACCTCTACATTCTCTTTTTCACCAGCATATGTTACTCAGTAATATTTTATTTCTAATTTATTACTTTTGTAATGTTAAAGATGCTTATACTTATATTTGGTATTTTAAACTAAAATCATGTATTTTAATTCCAACTATTAGAAATGAAGCAATCTGAGTAACTACTTAATCTATACCTTGTTTACCTTTGTTAAATTAATTTAAAAATGAGGTATCAGACTGGAGTGGCTCTAATTCCATGGTAGCCTACATTAGTAAACCAAAATCTAAGCCTATAAATTCCTCAATTCTATTCTCCTAATTCACCCACGGCAGTTATAATACTGTAGTTAAATATTTCCGATTCTTATTGCCAGTCCTTTAGCCATGGTTTCACCAGGCATCTCTTAGCCATGGAAAGTTTGTTCTCTAGCTATTTCTCAAGGGAAGTTTATGTAAAAATAATCCTTAAATAGTGCCTGTTCAAAGGGGCATGACTGAGGCATATATAGCTGAAAAGTAATTTCACATGTTTATACTCATCAGAACACTTTTTTCCCTTTTATATGTTTCTTCATTGTCTGATGATCTTGAATGTTGGTGGGGGAACAAAATGTGAAGCCAGTATGACATCTTGCCCTTGCAAGAGATTTGGTATTTTTCTTGGATGTCTAAAGTTTTCTCTTACCCCTTTATTCCAAATTTTGCCAAGATGTGTCAAGCCGCTAACCTGGGTCAATTTTCCTTGGAACATACACTTTATCAATATATAAATTTAGCTCTTTTATATCAGTAAAGTCTTTTCTTGAACAATGTATTTAACTGTTCGTTGTTTCATTATTTTGCAATTGTTATTTGAGGTGATCTCCAGGATCCATCTGGTTTCAGCAGGGACAGGACTAGTGAATTAAATGGAGGTCTGATGGGGATGACCACTCATGCATCCTTTAAATCTGTGAGTATGGCACTAATTTCCATGCTCACCTCCCAGATATAATTTTGTTCTTACTTACTACATTGGCCTAGGTGGCTCATTCCAGAGACTTTTACATGGCCTTCCATACCTTGATAGCTCTTACCACACAAGCCAAAAGCTCAGTGTAGGGTATGTACCAACTACTAAATCTATCTGTCCCAATTATTTATTTAGGTACCAGGGAAATGATCATGGAATAAGTTTTCAATAACCCCATTGTGAATTGGAACATGGTCAGGACCCTATTCATTGCTTAACCCCCACATGCTTCCATTTTATTAGGGGAACCATGATAACTATTTGGGTCTCTGAGTATGAAAATCAACATGAACTCTGTATACAAGTCCTCAGAATGTTCTCCTTTCCCCCATGTGCAGTTAAGTAAATCATTGTAGGTTCCTTCAGGAAAGAGCATGAAGATTTATTGTCATGTATACTTGTCATCTTACTGCAGAATTCTTTTCTTATGACACAGTCTTTTCTTCAATTAATAGATTATAGGTCTGAAAATTGGCTTAAGTTGGGAAAATGGACAAGGATTGTAGCTTTTTATTGGGACAACTGCCCTCGGCCTCCTGATTATCCATTCTTTAATTCTTCTACAAGTACACATTGATTGGTACTCTTTCTAATTTACCATCTATTATTCCCCCAGTGACACCATTTCTATTAATAAACTTCATAATTTTCCGTAGTTGAGGTCCACTTGGCTGTCATTTGTACCTTGCCACTCATTATAATAACTTCAGCTACCTCACTTTGAACAGTTAAGTCCTGCCTACCTGCAGCCCAAGGAGTCCTGTATCTGGGCCCTATCACCCCCATTGCTATCTGTGAGTAGCGTTAGGTAATAGACTCTGAACAGTAGAAGAGAATACGTGAACATACCTGAACAGTAGAAGAGAATAACCATTGATCTTCTTAGTGATTCTGATGCCTTTCTTACCAGCGCTAGCCTTATGATTTTGGTAAATGGTGTATCCCCTGGAAATTCCCATAGAAACCAGTAAATTGGTGGTTTTTCCAACATTATATAACATATTCATTTCCACTATACACACTTTACTGAGTTTATTCTCTCTCTTCTTACATTTTTTTACATATAAAATTTAACGTTTATCCTCATTTCACATAGCCATGGCACGTTTGCTCAAATCTCTCACAATATTTGGCAAAATGTTAAATCCTGAATTTTAGGAGAGTTCTCCTAAATAAACAAGCATTCACTTATTTGATTTGTGCCTTGATCCCTTGGATAAAGCGTCCTGAAGATCCAGTCCCCTATGTAATGCCCCAGTTCCTGAGACTAAATGTTGTAGTTCCTTTGTAGTAGAAATCCTTTTCTTCCTTAGTGTTTTTATTTTTTATCCCTGGCTCTGACTCAGTTATACTATGAGTTAGTTCTTGTTATAGTACTAGAGGTAGTAGAAATATATCCTGTGGAGGGTATAATTGTCTTGTTGAGGACAGAAATATACATGACTTTTTAAAAATGCTGCTATACTGCTGAGAATTCTTTCAACAACTCATGTTCACTATTGTATCATTCACGCCCTATTTATGTTTCTTTTGACAACCTTTACAGATGAGGAATTTTATCTGTTTGTAATATTTTTCGTTCTTCTCTTTCTTCCTGAATATTTTCTATGGAAAGAAATTGAAGATTTTTGATTATGTAAAAATATTCAAAATTCAACATACTTTAATAAAATAATGATGCCAGACAATTAAGTAGAATTTGAAAAACATGAATTTGTGTGGATAATTGCATATGTCCATGCAATGCCCATTATTGTAGATATTAGGGAAAAAAATTTTTGTTTTGAAAATTATAGCTGAATTATCTGGAATTCATAATAAAACAGCAGGAAGCCCAGGAGTATATAGATAGTATTTGTGGATTTAAATAAAGATAAATATTTTATTTTACAATCTCTTGGAAAATGATCCCTCATTATCTTTAAAAATTAAAAGTACACAATGCCTTTGATCTAGTAATCCTCTTTTGGAAAATCTACTAAATGTATGATATATATGAATATGCACAATGTATTTACTAAGACATTTTTATGATGACAAAAATCTGGTATACAATATAATATCCATCAATAAAAGAATTATTTAATAAATAACAGTATGTCTACAAGAAATAATGTATGGCTTTTAACAGGAGCTGGTTTTGTATCCCTGGATAGCCAGAGTGATTATGATATGTCATTGACTGACAAAAACAAATTATTAGCGTATGCAATATAAATACACTTTTATAAAATATGTGCAAATAATTGTTTAAGGGCATGAAGAATAAAATAAAGAGAAGTATACTAGGTGACATTATAGAATAATTTTGGGGTAGAAATGCCTAAAAATATTCATTTTTTCTTAATATGTTTTTAAATTGGTTTACTTATTGCAACAAGCATGCATTATTTCTCCAACTTAAAAAAAATAAAGAAAATGTAAAAAAAATAAAGATAAAAAAAGAAGTATGAAAAATATTTTAAGAACATTCAGGAAATATTCAAGTACCTCATACTAGGAGTTTAACAATGTACCAGTGAAACTAAAAGAGAAAACAATAAGTTGGCTTTAAATCCAATCCATTCCAATATATATGGAAATCTCAGCTATCACAGGCATAGTGAAATGGCAAGAGTTAGCATGCCTAAGTCCCACTGCCAAGAGGAACAAACTGGTGGCTGGAACAGGATATGAGGCAAATTTAGGGCAGAGCAGGAACATATTGACACAAATCAGCTTCCTTTAAGTTTAGCCCCAGCACAGGAGTCAACCAAGATTTGAGTTCTAATTCAACCAGCACTACCATTCTAGAAAATGTATTTAAATTTTCCCTCCTGTGAAATACAAATGATAATACCAGTGCTTTGACTGCTTCAGAGACCTATTTAAAAAGTAGTAAAAAAAAGTACTTAGGATTTAATGGGTGCACCTAGCATCAGAATATCTACATTTGTAAAGTGAATGCTAATGGAACTAAAAGGAAAAAATAAACATTAATACAATAATAATTGGAGACTTCAATACTCAACTCTCAGCTATCAATAGATCATCCAATGAATAAGAAAACAGTAGATTTGAATAATATTATAAACTAAATGGACCTAACAGACATATAAAGAACATTCCATCCAACAATAGCTGGACACATTCTTCACAAGCACACATGAAACATGTATTGGGATAAATAATATGTTAGACCATAAAATAAGTCTCAACAACTTCAAGAAGATATAAGTTACATTAAGTAGCCTTTTCTACTATAGCAGTATAAAACTAGAAATCCAAACAAGGGTAAAGCAGGAAAATTCACAAACATGTGGAAATTAAACAACACCCTCCTGAACAACCAACAACTCTTGAGATGAATGAAATAAAAACACGACATATTGAAACTTTTCAGACACAGCAAAATCAGTTCTAAGAGGGAAACTTATAGCAATAAATACCTATACACTGAAAATTTTAAAACATTGATTTAAAAAAAATGGAAAGATGTCTGCATTCATGAATCAGAAGCATTAACATAGTTAAAATGACTATGCTACACCAAGCCATCTATAAATTCAGTGCAGTCCTATAAAATTTCCAATGGTATTCTTCATAGAAATAGGATAAACCAATCTTAAAATTTGTTGGAACCACAAAGTGTCCCTAATAGCCAAAGTAATCTTGATAAAGAAAAACAAAGCTTCAGGCATCGCACTTACTGCTTTCAAAATATGCTACAAAGCTGTAGTAACCAAAACAGTATGTTACTGCCATAAAAACAGACACATAGGCCAATGGAATAGAACTGAGACCCCAGAAATAATCCATGCATATGCAGTCAACTAATATTTGAGAACAGAGCCAAAAGTACTCAAGGAGGAAAAGATAATCTCTTCCAAAAAAAAGTAGTATTGGGAAAAGTGGATATGTACATGCAAAACAATGAAACCGAACCCCTGTCTTATACCACTCACACACACAAAAAAATTCAAAATGGCTTAAAGACTTAAATTTAAGACCTTCAACCATAAAATTTTTAAAATAAAACATAGGTAAAAAGCTCCTTGGCATTGGTCTTGGCAATGATTTTGGAATATGACACCAAAAGCACAGAAAAGATCAACACTATCAAATTAAAAACTTCTGCACAGAAAATGAAACCATCAACGAAATAAAAAAGAAACCTATATAATGAGAGAAAATATTTGTAAATTATATGTCTAATACAGGGTTAATATCTAAAATATATAAGAAATTTATATAACTCAATAGCAAAAAAAAAAATTGAAAAATGGACAAAGGACCTGAATAGACATTCTTCCAAAAATATACAAATACCCAGCATGATACGAGAAAACATACTCGATATCATTAATTGTCAAGAAAATACAAATCAAAACCACAATAAGATATTATCTCACACATGTTAGAAAAGCTGTCATCAGAAAGATAAGCAATACAAAGACTGGCAAGATGTAGAGAAATGTGAACCTTCATGTACTGTTGGAGGGATTATAAATTAGTACAGCCACTATGGAAAACAGTATAGCATTTCCTCAAAAAATCAAAAATGGAACCACAATATAATCCTTCTTATGAGTATATATTTAAAGGAAATGAAATCAGTCTCAAAGAGATGCCTGCACTCCCATGATCATTAGGTCATAATTCACAAGACATAGAAGCAATCTTAGTGCCCATCAGTGGGTGCATGGATAAAGAAAATATATGGAGATATATATATGTATCTCCACACACACAAATAAAATATTATTAAGCCCCATAAAAAATAAGTAAATCCTGTCATTTGTGATAATGAGTAAAACCTGAGGACATTATTTTAAGTGAAATAAGTCAGACAGAGATATGTAAGTACTGTATGGTATCGCTTATATGTGGAAGCTCAAAAAAACAAACAAACAAACAAACAAACAAATGAATGCTAGAAACAGAGAGTAGATTGATGGTTGCCCAGGGATGGAATGGGTGGTAAAAATGGGTGAAAGTGATCAGAAGTTACAAGCTTCCATTTATAAGATGAATAATTTCTGGGGATCTAATGTACATCATTGTGACTAGTTAATAATACTGTACTGTATACCTGAAAATTGCAGGGGAATAGATAAAATTCTCACCATAAAGATACACAAAAATGGTAACTA
This sequence comes from Rousettus aegyptiacus, assembly GCF_014176215.1. Lineage (NCBI taxonomy): Eukaryota > Metazoa > Chordata > Mammalia > Chiroptera > Pteropodidae > Rousettus > Rousettus aegyptiacus. Next base: position 23,226,273 of record NW_023416288.1, read on the forward strand.
TGTGAGGATGTATTAACCAAACTTACTGTGCTAATCATTATGTTACATACCTTACTTACACAATGTTATATACCTAAATGTTCTGTCAATTATATTGCAATAAAGTAGGGGTGGTGAGACAAAAATTCAAATTGGAGTGCAAATTAAAAACAAACAAAAGTAGTTCATAGAGAAGGAAGAGAGAGAGTGAAAGTAAAAGAGAGATTAGGCGCACATTACACTTTGTTTCATGTCTCAGCTTGTTCTAGTTCATGTTAAATGGAGAGCAGTAGATTTGATGTCACCATTCTAGATACTGCTCCATTTCCTAAAACATTTTCTAGAATTGTACTAAATGAAGCACGAGTCCACTTTATTCTGGAAAAATCAGAGAGAATCATTATTTGGTTTAAAAACTGTGGAAATTTTTTTAAAAAAATGTACATATACATTTCTTAAAAAATGTATATTAGGGATCCTATTGGTGAAATTAGTTTCATGTTTCCTTTCTTCAAGTTTTTATCTTTACAAGTACCTCCCTCATGTTCTCTATTAGCTCTCATTTCTAAAGGAATCACTCAACATTAAAATGCCCTACCTTGCAATCATTAGATTTGTTTCTGCATATTGCAAAGTGTGCTGAGAAGTATTGAAAAATTCAAAAAAGGATAGCTTTGAGTGTGTCCAACTAGATGGTTTTGCTAAAATATAGAACTGCTATAACTCTGTCCATGATAATTTTAGAAAGCTGATACCCTATAAAGCAAAGGGAATTGGTATTGCATCTTTTCTACTTTTGCTCACACACATACACAGAGACACTGAGACAAAAAAAAAAAAAAATGGTCATGTGGTTGCAGTTTGCTCAGGATGATGGGTAAGCCAGTAGTAAATTTAAGAATATGAGCAGAAGGTGCCACAGGCCATTTGCTCAAGAGGAGGAAGAGCTTTAATGGTTTCTAATTTCAATGAATCATAAGGTTTTGTAATCGGTGATGGATGGATCTCCCATACTTAAAGAGCTGGTAGAACATTTCACAAAGCACAATCAGTAACAGTTTCAATTATTTAACTACTTTCATTAATGAATACAGTGTTTATTTCTGCCAGACATAAATTCCTTTATACTTTTTCAGGCTTTGTAACTCCAAATATTTCTGTTCCATCTCAGAAGAAAAAGAATCCAGCTCAGACATTGGCTCAAAAAACTGGAGGTGGTTCCTCAATATACAATTCCCATAATAAACATGTCAGTGCTATTCATCCTTCTTTTAAAAAATTTTCCTCTTCCTTTTATATAAGTGATATTGATGGAGGCTGCCAATCACAGTACCCCACTTTCCTCTACATAGATGGAGATACAATCCATGATGGAGTAAAGCCTTATATCTTTATGATATTTTTCCAAATTGGAAGAAGAAAGAATTCAGTCTCCAAGTCCATGGTTACATGAGCTCCAAAGCTTCCCTGGTCGTGACTCTAGTCTAATGAAAATAGATCGTTGAGAGTCTGAAGTTGACATAAACACAGGAGTAGAAGACAGGAGAAACAGAAAAAAATCTTTGACGAAATTACAGTTTGTTTTTATCTCCCCATTTATCTCAACTCTTCTCATTTTTTAATTTGGTTATAAGAGTTAATGAATAGCCTTTTAAACCTAAACTAGCTCAAATGTAATTTGCTTCTAAGCAACACAGTATGGCAAATATTACTATGATTTTAATAAAAACTTCAAAGGATTTTGCAGATGCAGTTAAGGTCCCTAACTTTTTGATTTTAAGTTAATCGAAAAGAGAATAGCCTAAGTGGGCTTGACCTAATCAGATAAGCCCTTTATAAAGGGTCTAGAGATCAGAGAAAATGAAATACATATATTTTTAAACTCTTTTTCCTGCTACCCTGAAGAAGCATGTCACCGTAAGGTCTATAACTACAAAAACCAGAATTCTTCCAAGAATCACGTGAGCTTAGAAGAGGATCCTGGTCTCCATTAAGAGACTCAGACTTGCTGATATATTTAATGCGGCCTGGCGAACTCTGTGCAGAGGACCCAGCTAAGCTGTGCCTCTATTTTGACCCATGGAAACATCAAGATAAGAAATATCTGGGAGGGTTTTAAGCTGCTAATATTGTGATAATTTTTTTCCTTAGCAATAGAAAACTAATACAATATTTTATTACAAACTGAGTATGAAAGTGAATCATAAGGTTTTATACTATGTAAGGGTATTCCTCAAAAGAAAGTGCAGGGTTGTGTTTCCAAAAAAGGCATAGGATTTGGGGATTCTACGTCAGGAAGATTCCATTTCTCCTTCCTCTGTGGACAAGGAAGAAATCATTATCCGAAAGAACAGTGGCTAATGGGAGGCAGTATAAATCCACTAAACTAAGTGGGGTTGAGAGCCATTAGCATTAATGGCATTTTTACTTTATTGAGATTGTTTGAAGAACTGAACTTGGCCTCCAGACCTTAAATCCTTGATTCTTAAAAAAATAAAAAAAGTTTCTGACATTGAGTTGGCATTTTTCATGTCACAATACTAAAATGTTCTACTTTTAATATAATGATATCCAAAATATAAACTATTAATTTCTATTAAACGAGAACAACTACATTATGGGAACTATTACTTTATAAGCAGGAGAGCCTCCAAAGAAACTGGAAGTTGATAATTCATCAGCACAAAGTCAAGACAAGAGCACATTAAATAACTTGTCCTTGAGTGAGCTAGGTTATTCACAGGTCATTAGAGCCCTAGGACTGCGACACAGAATAAGATAGCTAAATTAATTATGTGAAAAACAAGTAGTTACTGAGTATCTAATATGCACCAGTCCCCATGCTATGCTCTTTACCAATTCACTCTTTACTCATAAAACTTCGAGAGGAAAACATTACCAGCTCTATGTTGGAGACTCAGAGCTAATTCTCTTCAGGTTATAGAACTGTGGCATGACAGAATGAGGACTAAAAGCCAAACTTGTTTAAAATTTCTTTTAGTCTCTACACTACTGCCTCATAAATGATGCAAGCATGTTATAAGGATACCCAGAAACCATGCTGGAAAAATGTGAAACTCAAACCAGTTTCTCTTATGTTTATGCTGAGTTAAAATTCCTTTTCAGAGACTCTCTATTCCAAAGGTGGAGACATCATATTGCATATCTTTTTCCCATTAAGACAGTTACCCAGGTGATGTTATTCGAGGCTATCTTATAAAGACATGATGCTGCCACTTAAACAAATGTCCACTCATCCTTTAAAGAGGGGCAGAGCAGAAACCCTTAGAGAAGAAACTGGTTCATATTAGAAATCTACCCAAGGCATTCACATCAAAGAAATTGTTTAACTGTTAAATGTTGCTGTTAATTCAACTATCTTTTCCTTTAAGTTTTCCCAGAATGTCCGTGTCTCTACCCAGGGAATCTAGAAAAATGGCTTCCAAAATTACTTGCCCTTCAATAGAAGATTTTTAAAAGACCTTCTTCTGATTCTCAATCTTAAACCTATTGTCTGTCATAGTCTATCAGTAGCTATTTGATTTGTGAATGTAGACACTTCCAATTTAGTTAGACTCTGACTGAAGGTATTGCTTATTGGTAGATGACTTTTCATCTATACCTTTGGTTCCAATCTATCTCCAAGATCCAGCACAACATGCTTAAGAGTTTTCTGGACATTGTTTTCTATGTGCGCCATTAGTTTTATAACATTGCACATCTAACTGAGCCTTTCATCTCTGCCTAATGTACTGTCTTCAGAATCTTTTTCTGTTGGATTACAATTCAAGCTTAAAAACTCAGAATTTTTTTACTCCTTTGCATCAATCAATTATCTAGAATTTCCTTATTTATAATCTCATGTTTATTTCTTTCCTTATTTCTACTGTCGCTTCTTTTGTATAAGTCTTTATTAATGGATCATCTTTAATAACTTCCAAGTAGGTATCTTAGCTCCAAGCATTCTTTCATGTATAATCAACCTGTACATCATTGTTATATTAATTTCCCAAGCAACATTTTAATCATAACACTTAGCTTTCTAGGGCTTAAAATTTTGGTATCTTTTGAATGTCAATTCAAAACCAGAAAGGTTCACTATCATTCACAATCTATCTTGGAATTATCACATAGTTTTCTACCACTTTCTTGCTCATACACTGTTTCATGCAAATTAAACTACCCTATAAACTATCACTATCATATAAACATACCATTTATATAGCAAATACACCAGGATCTCTCTCTGGTATGCTTAGTAATAGACCGACAGAAACTGAAGTTTTCTTCCTTTTCAGCATGAGAGATGTCACCCGAACACTAACTTTCCATGGTGCAGTCACCTTCTTTCAGCAGTGGGAGAGACTGTAATATCCTACAGTCCCCTAAATTTTGAGTTTGCACAGATGACTTTCCCAGTATCTAAAGAAATTGCTGGCATCTAATCTCAGACTATGATGGCAGAATTCTAAGCATTTATTCTTCTACTTCTGAGGTTATCCTCATGCATTCCCCTAAGACATTTACTCCTATCAAAAACTATTTTCTCAATACGTACATTGTGATATTGGGAACACTGTCCTCACTCACCTCTCCACACACACCTACTTTTTTTATATTGTCCTCAAGCTCCTATGTGACTTCTCTACTACCTTATTCAAGTCTTCTTTGTTTTATTCCATTCATCAAAAGTTACTTACTCCATGTCTTATTTCCCTTGTTACCTAATCTAAAGATTTTCTCTGTTGAATTCCAATGCATTAAACACTTAACCCATACTGCCTGTTATTGTTATGATGGTAATATTGTTTTTTATCAGATTCAGAAACACTGCTAAGAATTTACTATCTTTCTTAAATTTGTACATACCGCCATACCATCTATCACAGGAGCTTAAGATCAGTTTATTCTCAACATTACAAAAAAAAAAAAAAATAGCTCAAGAAAATTACACAAATAACTTCTTTCCTGAAAGAATGAAACTGACATCTATTAGTCCAAACTGCTTGGAGTAGCATTTGTTCCTTCATGAAAAATTGACTGATAACTTCTCACAACCTAACTTAATCCGGATGCTTCAGTTCTGCCTGGGTTGGTCAAGAAGATTCAAAAGTATGGTAAAACAAATATATCTACATTATATTTATGATTCTGTTTATTTAAATAAACACATGAAAGGGCTTTTAAAGTCTTTGATTGTTTTAATAGAATATGGTAAATTTCATACCATCTGATTCTACACACAAAAGAATCAGCACAAAATCCAAGAGCTGACCAATTTTATAGAGAAAAGAACATAAAAGGCATTTTCTTATGATCTTTCAGGAGGAAATGCACTTGAAATACTGCGAGAAAGGCAGTCTTGTGATATTTCTCATTATAAAAGGTCACTGCTCTACTCATTTATCACTGCTTCATGGAAGTAGAGAGTAGATTGTGTCTAGGTGAGAGCAATGTTGCTAAGAAGAGTTTTAAAAATTACCTGGTGTTAAGAGAGACTGAGAAATTATTCAGTATATTGCAAAGCAGAATTAAAAAATATATTGGTAGTGCTAAAAATCAGAACTATTATAAGATGTTAAAGAGAAAGAGAAACCTACACTAAAGGGACTAGTCTCTCGTTTTATAAATAATCTCTCTTACCATAAAGAGGGATTATTCATGAGTTTAAAAATAGAAAGAAAAAAAAAAAAAGAACACCCTCTGTGCATTTAGATTTTAATTCCCCATTAGGGGTAACTAGGAAATATTCACATATCATAATGGACACTAATGCAAAAATCATACATAGAAATATTTCAACATTTCAGATAAAGTGAAATAGAGGGTTTTTTTTTTTTTAACTCTACACACATGCTAGCATATCTGTTGTATCACTGTGAAAGCCCATAATACATAGAATTGGTGCAAAATTCTATGGTATGTTGGCTATGTAGTAGGTGCCATACTGAAACTAAATAGATCATTTAATACTTAATCCTTTTAACAAACCCATGTGGAAAATATTGATGTTACCTTTATTTAATAGATGAGAAAGCTAGGTAGTTGCTTATGGATGCATACTTAATAAATGACGGAGCTGAAATGCAAACCTAGGCAGTGAGTACCATTAAACTATGCTCTGCTTTCTTATTTAGAATGTCTTCCTTAAATAAATAAATATCAAAAAAAAATCACCAGAACAATAACTTTAGACAGAATTTCTATTGGAAAGTTGAAGTCCTTCCTTAAAGAGAAATTGAAGAAAATTTTGAGGTAAAAAAAATAAATATTATTATATTACTTTCTATAATGTTCATTATTATAGAATTGGTAACTTCACAAACTAAGACTTCAGATAAATATAATAGTTTAAAAACAAGACATAGAAAACTGTTGTTGCATGCTCCTCAGAAAAATCTATCTGTACAAGCTACTCAGCCTCTCTGTCACACACTTTCTACCATATGATAGAGGAAAAATACTATAATGTTATCTCCTATCTATATAATTGTTTTAGTAAAAAGAGCTACAATGTTATATAAACAATTATACTTAAATTTGAAAAATATAAAGCACCATTCGAATTATGTCAATATTTCAAGAAACATACATGACAATGAACAGAGAAAAATTGCATTTTGCAAAATAAAGGGAAGCAATTTCCCATTATTATATTGATTGATTACTTTAACAGGAAAAGGAAGTTAAAAATCCAATCCAATCAATTGTTTCATATTGATGTATAAGCAGCAATATTGGCTGAATTCAATTTTAACAAAAACTAAATTACATTTTAAAAGTTCTATTATTGCCAATTTTATAAAAATTAAAGACTTGGTAAAACTGTAGTCTGAATTTTTTTGTGAAGACTGAACTGATCTTTTCTTCAGTAAGACAAAGTTTCTAAATTTAAATAAGTATTTTAGAAGAATACACTTGTTAACAAAAAAAATGGATTATATTATGAAAAGAGAAAAAAATAGTTCTAAAAATATCCACATTGAGTGCATCTGGCAAGAGAGCAGCAAATTAAACTTCTGAGTTTTCTAAGGCAATATTATTTGTGAGCAGGACTTTTGTTGGATAACAAAAATAGGCATAATGAACACATAATCTGAATTTTCCTTCTTTCATAGCTAGGAAGTAAAATAGAGAAAACTATGCAATAAGATGATATTGTTTTGTTTGTATATATTTACATTAACATGGTCCTACTATTGTTATAAATTGAAATTTCTACCACAGTATAGTTGTGTACTCTACATATTAGCGATACATATTATTAGAAAGTTTATGGAGCAAAAATAGGCTTATAGTCATTAATTAAAGTCTTAACTTCTCTTATTTAAATAGAAATTTTTTACACTAGAATATCTCTCTCTTTTTCATAGTCTACTCTTAGTTTATTTCATTTTATTTTTAAGTGTAAATCAGTAAATTTAGCATATGATATTTTGTCTTGGAAATAAAATTTAATAATTTCTCAAGACATTTCAAATTTAAATAAATTTTTCTCACAAAATTTTGTCATCTTAATTTTTCTGCTTTGTGTAAGGTCCTTTTAGACCAACAAACAAGTAAAATAATTATGGATTCTGGTCAAAATAGAAAAGAGCCAATCATCTGAAAACATTAGGCAGTGACTAAATACAGGCAGATAATGAAAGAGATTATACCTAAGAAGAAGGGAATGTCACTGAGCGAAGCTTTTTAAAAAATTATTTACAGAATTTTAGCCTGAATTTTATCTTGTCAGTCCCATGTGAGGTGCCTAAAACATAGAAAACCTAGTCTTACTGTTTGAAGAACCAGAAGAGGCAAACCTTAGAAAGGAAAGAGTCTTTGGGGTACAGTCCCAATTCTATACAAAAACTTTGTATAAATGGCTACTCCCAGAACAATGCATGCATAAGGCAGTCTCCAAGAAGTAAACACAAGGCTCAAAACCAATTTAGATTTAAGGTGCTGCACAATGCAAGAAATACGAAGCTTGAGTTTGAGTTTTGACAAGTTAAATTATAGCTTTAAAAAAAAGTTTAGGAGAAGAGAAAGAATCAAAATTCCCAAAAGAATATAACAGAACCTAGATTCTCTACAACATGCTACTTACAATGTTCAGGATGCCATTCAAAATGAAGAATACATATGAAAATACAGGAAATACAATGCTTCTTCCAGAGAAATATAGTTAACAGAGACAAACACCAAGATGATCCAGATTTTGGAACTGGCAAACAAGGACTTTAAAGCATCCATAATAACTATACTTAAGGAAATAAAAGGAAAAAATGTTTGAAATGAATGAATGAACTAGAAATACCAGTAGAGAAGCACAAGTTATAAAAAAGTAAAGTAATTGGAAATCTGTATTGGGAAAGTTCTCTGTATAAAACCTGACCAGATCTCTGGTATGTGAAAGGTTTAATGGAAGGTTTAAAGGGTAGAAGAGTCAGAAAACTTGATTATAGAAGAATACGATTATCAATATAAAGAAACAGTTAGCAAAAAACTTGATAAAAATGAACACCACATAATGTCCAATTCTTGTTTTCTAAATACTGGCAAAGCAATATTAATTTTAAACTTAGTGACTTAAAAGTAAAGTAACATTTTTTCTCATCCCACCTACTATTCGCTGGAAATTTTAAACCATAATCCCAATTTATTTAACACTTAGATTGAGTTATAGGTAACTATAGGGCAGTTTTTCAATTTGTATACAAATTAAGTAGGTTTTTTGTTTGTCTTTTTTTTTTTTTTAACTCAGAAATTCATGAAATCCTAACATGACAATTTAAAAACCAGGTCAAGTTAATAAAATTTTAATGCTTATTTTTTACTTTTATCTATATTGGCTACACAAATGTGTGACTATTAGCTAAAGAAAATAATTAACCATTGCTCATAGAATAAAAAAAATCTAACCTTTGAAATCTGTGTTTTGGAGAAAACATATACTTCAGCCCATGCCTGGTCAAAAGTCAAGAAATAACTGACTGTAATGTAGAATACCCACATTTTTAATTTTCTTCTTTGTCTGTTCTCCATTAAATGTATATTTAAACTACCCGTAGGATCGTATCCACTGTTACAAACCCATATCCAACTCATACTCCAAGAAACTCTAGCAACTTTCTATTCCTCTTTACAGCCTTTGTACATCTACTCCTATATGTCTATTAAAACCAACCCTGCTACAACCCTGGCTTACCAATATCCCCCTCCAATCTCCATATATTTGAAACCTCCCTATGCTACAGACTGAAATGTTACCTTCTCAAAAAACCTTCATTAATATCTCCAGTAAGATTGGTACCCTCTTTTCTACTTTCCACAGCATTTATAAACCATTTAGTCCTCTCTTTTAGATATCTGTTTTATGTGTACTTAAGTATGAATGTTTTAAAGGTAATAACATCTAATTCCTGCTTAGATTACTGTTTATTTTTATCACCAAATAAACCATAACATTTGTTCTACCAAGCAACATTCAAAATGACCCCAGTGAATTCAAGCCCTTCCCTCCAGGCTTAAGTCCCAATGATATATAATTTCCTCCTTGCTTCTCTATATAATAGCAATTGGAAGAGCTACTGTAGCATCTATTTGGATGACCTAATAAATAATTAGCCTGAATTATTTTGGATAATAGTCTTTCAACTCTCCATGAACTGCAAAGTTACCTTAATCAAAGAAATAGTCCATATTACAGAAATTGGAGGTCAAAGATACTTCAACTCACCATCCATTTTTAGCTCTTTTTGGTTATTAGATGCCACATCCTGTGATAATCATGCAGCAAACATCACAAAAGTGAGATTTTAATTGGAACATTGATAATATGCAAAAATATGAAATTTTTGCTGAGGGCTAAAGTATTTCTGGGATAATAAACATATTTTTGCTTAAGCAATATATTTTTTGTTTAAGTGACATAGTTATGTTTGTTAATTTTACTTCCAAAATATAAGTGAACCCACTGCACATTCTGTAGAATCAAATACTAAGATTTGGACTCAATACCTTAGCTAGTCCATGACCAGAATGAACTTAATCATGTTAAATTAGAATTCAGTAAATAGTTGAAGATTGAATGTATGAATTAATTTAAAAAAAAAAAAAATAAAGAGTTTTCAAGGATAAAACAGGCCAGTGAGGGAAATTTTAGGAAGCAAACCTACTACCCTGCAAAGCACAACGTTGAAGAGAGTATCTGATCTACCTGGACATTGAGGTGACTCTTTAATAGGATTAATCAATACAAACAAGTACATTTTAATGATTTTTATTCCAGACTAATTTTGGTATGATGGGAATAAAACAGATCAAACGAGGGAATCAAAAGAGATAATGTCTGTGAAAGCACATTAAACATTATCGAACACAATACAAACAAAAAAATCTATAATTGAAGTAAAAGTAGGCTAGTAATTCAGGGATGCCATTCCCAATTAGTTTCATTTTGTCACTAGTCAATATGACTCAGCCCTGGATAAGATTCCATGGCAAGCCTTACCTTCTTTGAGAGTTGAGATTTGGTCCAATAATTTGATGAAGTTTTTTACATGCACCTTGATAGAAAGCTTTCTCTATTTGTACATTTAAGAAACTTTCCTTTTATCAAAGTAAACTTTTATTGTTCAATTGAAAATTTCTATTTTGAAAAAACTTGGTTTAGATAGCAAAAGTAATGATAATTTATTTCTACAAAAATAGTATTGATACCTGGGGCAGTATATATTATGCAAAGTATTCGCTTTACTAACTGAAATGAGAATCCTCATTTTAATATAGTTTCCAGAGGCTTAGACCATGGTTTGAACTGTAATCACCTGCAGGGAGAAATTTAAAGATCAAAAATGTCTATTTGCTTCCTTAGCCCAAATCGAGTATTTTCTCTGCTGGAAACTGACTTTGATTTCTCCTGAAAAATATTTAAGTTTCAGTTTATTGCTTAGAATTGTCAAGAAAAGTACAAAAGTATAAGTTGTTAAGAATGGTGCAATTTTATCTAAACAATAGTTTCTATATAGGCAAAGTTACAGTTTTATTAATTAATAAATAATTGCAACTCATATTTTCTTTGGAATTCATGCTTTCAAGTGGTTTTATTATTTGTACAATATGTAAAGCTGAGAAAAGCTTCAATGTACATCAGTAGCATTTCACACAAACTTGTTTTAAGGGTGTCACTGTGAACCAAAATATCAAATGTATATAAAGATCACCTAATATATAGTTCAACAGATAAAATATTCACATTTGAACATATGATGTTACTGCTTGTATAATTTGGGTGGCTGTAATGCATTTGACAGAAAAGTACTTCCTCTAAATCTGGTTCTTATCCAACTACGGAATAAACTTCATCTCTAACCAAAACTGTGATAGAGATAATAGGATGGTGGAAATTAAATAAATCATTCTTGAAAAACATTACTCTCCTTGATTAAACATCTCTTGCTTTTCCACTTATCTTGGTCTCTTGGACTTTGTTCAGTTAATCTCTTTTTTTCCCCTTTGTAAATCTTTAGTTAGCTTTCTAACCTACTATTAAAAAGCTTAGTTGTAAGATACTAGAAGCAATATAGTTTCATTAATATTTATATATTCCATTTACACCTTTTTCATGCTAAGCCTTTGAAAAATTTTTTGATTCTAAAAAAATTTTTGGATTGTTGGAAAAAATTGCATTATTAAAGTTTAGTTTTAGTTCTCTAAATGATTTAACTAAAATAATTAAAACATTTGGTATGTAAACCTTTATACAATGTGGATTATCCATCAATTATTCAACCATTTATAGTTAAGTCAGTAAATTATTAGAAAGTATAAAATAATGATGAATTAAACTGGCAATTAAATAAATAACTATGTTCTAATTTAAATTGTATTTTATTAGGAGGCAGACAACAATTTGTAAAAAAATAATACAAAAAAAATAAAAAATAAAATTATAGGAATGGTGAGGGAAAAAAACTAGGTTTATTTTATAGTTCTGATATCTACAAAATATAATAAGAAGTAGAGGATTCTTTACATGTATAAAAATTTTTGCACTTATTAGATTATAGTCAGGAAGGACTCTGCAGGTACTAAAGTGATATTACAAGAAATCAAAAGATTTATAAATACAGGCTTAAAATGATCTCAAATAATTACCATTATAAGAGCACTTAAGAAAACCAGATAAAGTTAATAGAGAAAACAATGCAAAAGAGTCTTTGGATTGTATATGTGTTTGTCAATCCAAAGATGTATGGTTGCGAACATTTGGTATGAAGAAGTGTGTAATCTTCCCTTTTGACCCAGAGAGTGTGGTAGTAAATGAAAGAGTTATAGATCCAAGTTCTCTCTCCATTTCACTTGCCAGTTTGTATCTCTGCTAGGAGAAAACCAAATTCCAGGAAAAGGCTAAAGCTCGGGCCCAGACCCACCCAGGCAGAGTGATGCTTAGAAGGTCCTCTTTGCCCTTAACTATTTTCAGGAACCTTAGGCCTATTCTTCAGGGGTAAAATCAGGAAGTTGCCAGCAACCCAACCTAAATTTTACATCCTGACAAACTATCAGGTATCTTAAAGTCTAACCTTTTCTACCTATGAGTGGAAAAGTTCGAATTTGAACAAATTAGAAAATTACCCCTAACATTAAAAAATCAAATATCAAAAAGCATTTATTTCTAGTAATGAACATTTCAAAGCTCAAGTCCATTTGGTAATAGCGGGAAACGAGAGAAGTATTTTCCGTGCAGTATCTATGACTCAAAACTCATTATCTTACAGAAAGAGGCAAAAACGTGAGTAAAGCAAGGCAAAGAGCCTATACACAAGAGCATATCTGATAAATTAACTACAACGTTATCATCCCGGTGTGTTAGCTTAACTAGTATTAGTAATCTCTAGCATACCATGGAAAATAATTAGAGAGCGAAGAGACTAGAATCAGGAAGAAAAATCTATTGGGAATCTAGACCATGAAGCTTAGGGTCTGTGATTAAATTCAGTTTTAAATCTTAGCTCTAGAAATCATCTCTCTATATATAGCCATCACAGACCTAACTTTCCCCTGGATAATCAGCAACCCCTGAGACAGCAGAAGATGATAGTCCAGACCTGACTAATGGTCACATGGTCTGCACCTCTGGCAGGCTAAAGGTGATATCTTGACCTAAGTTATGTTTCAGCTCCTGAGCCCTAATCTCAAATGACTCCCTTGCTATTTTCCCGTAGGACTGAACAGAGGGACTCTGGATAAGACCTCAGAACTTAAGACTTAAAGAAATGACACCTCTGACCAATTAGCTCCCAATATGACCTTGAACCCCTAACCCATGGTGTCTTGTGATTTTACCCAATATAATATTTAAACTATACAGCATCTGGGAGCCAGGTCTTAAGAGCACTAGCTCACCTGTTTCTACAGACTTGGTGCCATTACCTTAAATAAACCTCCATCTACTTTTTTTTGCTGCTAACTCCTGTGCCTGTCTCCTTTGGCTTTGATGTGTGCAGGCAAAGCAAACCCCTTGAGTTTGGTAACAACTAGAGAAGTGGAAGAAATGCAGAGCAAAAATGTGAAATGGTAGAGGGTTCAAGCACTATTTCAGAAGCAGAATAATGGAATTATTGGTCATTTGAATGCCATGAGTAAGCAGAATGGATACAGAAAGATTTCAAAAGTTGCCAGTTTGATGAGCAGAGTGACATTATCAACTAAGATAAGAAAACACAGGAATGAACCAATTTGTTATTGGTTTGGAAGGAAGAGAGGAAGTTATTAGACTTTTCAGTTTGGCAGTTATTAATCACTTTAAAAATGTTCTATTGGCTGTAAAGACTGTTGGTTATTGTGAATCAAGGAGTAAATTGGTAGTAAAAATTGTTGAGGCATGTAGACTTTTTTTCAAGACACTGGAAAGTTATGGGAAGGACAGAATTGAAGTCTTTAGGATAGTTAAGATCAAAGAAAGTATGATTTCTTTGTTTTGTGTTTGTTTCCTTCGACTTATTTTACATATGAGTGTCTTGAGAAACCAGCAAAGAAGAAATTAAAGATTTAGCAAAGAAAGGGGATCATAATGATGGCAATGGCTAGAAACAGAAAGGAGAAAATTAGGGGGGAAAATAAAGTCTGATTCTAAAGAAAAAAACATATTTAGTTTAGGTTTCTTCCAAAGCCGGCCCTGAGGAAGAATTTAACAGCAGAAAACACAAGTGAGGGCTGGGGAGGTAAACCAGGAATGAGAGAAGGGACAATAAGGATGTACTTTTGATCAGGGTACACAGGGTTCAAACCTCTAAGGGCAATCTAATAAATCATGTAAATCCTCCTTTAGAATGGTTTCACAAAAGGTGGAAGATGGAGCACTTAGCCACCAAGTTCTGCCTTGTATTGGTTGAGGGTTGACCTCAGGGGAATTAAACACCTCCCTCTGTTGTTTCTGGTTGCTTGAATTCAGATTGAGGAAACTCCTCTGACCCCCATGAAAGCCTCAGGGCAGAGAATGCTTGGAGGGAAAGCTGTCAGCTCCTTTCAGAATGGTGTGCAGCCGCAGCAGGTAAATTTAGAGTTGCTCAGAGAGGATTTGGGGCAGAGAGCAAGGCTTCTTACTGCAGATAGAAAAAGCAATGTTATTCATACTAGCACCTTGAGTGCATTGCTCTGTAGAATAAAAGTGTCCTTCAACAGACATGCCTATGTACTATAAATCCCTTTCTCTTCACCAGAAATCCCTTCTGTTTTACTCTGCCAAGGGAGAGGTACCACTGCTCATTCATTCAAGATGAGGAGAGGTCTCCCTCCTCCACCCTTACTTCTCATTCCACACACACTCTTCTTGGCCCTTTGTTTTCCCCCATTCCAGTGGGAGATCTTACTAATATATATATAGCAATAACAAGGACTTTATTCCCATAATAGTACACCTGGGTTATGCTTTGAAATATGCAAATAGGCAAGAGAAAATGTTATTTATCTTTTAGGACGTTTCATTCTGGAGAATTGGAAAGATTTAGACTACACTGGGATCGTTGTTTTATAAACTATATAAATGTCTAACTAATAAACTGTATACTTGAAACTAATAATAATAATTTTAAAAAAGATCTTTAAAAAAGAAAAAAATTCCTTGAGGTGAAGTCTGGGCCACCAGTTTCTGATGCCTCTGTCCTTCCATTATAGAGGAGAGTACTGGAGGGCAGAAAAGAGACATGGGGTCTTAAAGAAGAAGAGGAAGGAGATCCCAGAGTGTGAAGGGATCTCATGAAAGCTCTTCTGAGATAAACTCTACATGACGATCGAGGACTTGGTAGGGCAGGGAAGGATACATTCTGCAGCTGACTCTGGATACTGTGTGCCTGAACTATTGACTAGGAGATTGTCTCTCCTCACTTTTTTGGGCATTGTGGGCACAAAGGATGGGCTTCTCATGCACGTAACTAATTTTATATAGTGCATGTCCTATGTGTCAGGCGCTGTGCTGTATACTGGGAAACTATAGTGAATTAGCAGACATGATCCTCGCCCTCATGATATTTACAGTCAAAAAGATTAGAGGATACCCCTGTCTTTGCTTTCTTTTCCTGCTTCTCACAATTTGCATCAGTCTTGTTTGCCTCTTGAGTCATCTTTTACATCCTGTCTTATAATCATTTGTGTACATTCCTGTCTTCACCTCACCAGTTAAGAGCTCTTTGAGGGCAAAGACTGTTTCCTCTCACACACAATTACTGACTGACTGACTCGATTGACAGGCTGAGACAACAGATGATTGAAGGAGGGTCTCATCTGAAGTACACAGCAGAAGTCTAGATAGGTGAATTTAAGCCTACAGTGTGTTTGACCCAATCTGCTCAGCTATATCCAGAAGTGTAGGAGAGGGTCTTTGCCCAGTCATCTTTCCTTACTTTGTATCTTTAAAGCAACATTTTTAATGATCAAAGTCATACCATTCCACTTATTCTGAGAACAACATTCCATTGAAGTGTGAGCTTTACAATTGATGGGGAAAAGTTAATCTTTAGGCTACTGCTTCTAAGTTTAAGGTAATGAATATTCAAAAAAACATATTTCATCAGTGAATTCTGAACTTTCTGAAATCGTGTGATGTCATAAGCAGTTATAATATTAGGGTGTGGCTCAGGGACTAAAGCTAAGTAAAATGCTGAAAAGAACAAGTATTTTGAATGCATTCAAAATGAACAATGTCATTATTCACTCTGTGACTTTGAACAAGTACATTAATTTCTCTGGGCCTCAGTTTCATTTTTAAAATAGAGACATTAATACCTCTATCAAAGATTCATAAGAATTAAGATAATTCATGTAGAGTACTTCATATACTGTAACATATAGTTGTTATAAATGATTCTTAGAATTTATTTTGATGGAAGATATGACAAATATTTGCCAAATGTCCCTATTTAATTTATGACCAGTTAGGTAATGGAACTTCTCTAAAACGTTAATTTGCAAAACTAAATACTAGTAGATATAGCAAAGAACTATAGGTAATAATAAAGAAAAAAGAGGCAAATAAGTTTATGAGAAAATGCTGAAAATATATTAGTATATATACTTTGCCAAATTTTTAATTAAAATGAATGAAAAGACTTAAAAAACTTTCAACTTTCAAAATTTCTTTGAGGAGGAAGAAGAGTTAACAAAAATAGTACTGCATCTATGAGGGAATTTAATCCATGAAGAATTCCCGTAAAGAATTAATTATATAATTTCTAAGCCCCTCTTGAAAGAAACCAGAAAAAGTTGCACACTAATTTTTCCTTCCTCTGACTTACTATAAAAATCAATCAATCCATGTTTCTCACTAGATTTGTGGTTTTCAGAGAAAGCAGAGACAAATCAATTCCTGTGTAGCGTGTGGGAAGTACCGATGGATGTATGCCTTAGAAAGATACAGAATTGCTATCTATAAGTCCAGACATGCATGTATCTACTCAAAGATTACAAAGTGAATATGCCAGGATGCTACAAAATTGAAACACACACGTGTGCGCACACAGGCATGCACACACACACACACACACACACACACACACACACACGTTTTTAAGCTTTCATAGCATTTTGTACCCCTCTGATGACTCTTTTTACAGAATACTTAATATATTTCAATCAAGCATATAGTTTTTCATCTCCCTTTTAGACTATAAACTATTTGAAAATAAAGACTGTGCCTTGCTCGTTTTTTCACTACTCTATTTCCTGTTATGCCGACATTAGGAACAAGTCTCTTGCACAGTTCAACAAAATAAAGAAAATTAATATTGAGGGTGTTTGATATGCGGCAGACACTAAGCTTAGAGTTTCTTATACATATCCGGGTAACTACATTATTAAATTCAACTTTTTTAATTGATGCAAGTCTCTTTGTCCTCTTAAAAAAGCCAAAATGCCATCTTCTCTACTTTGCCCATACCACAGCCAAAGCTTCTTCAGAGGCTACAAATTATTCTATAAAAGCTTTAATATACGACCACCAGAAATATAACTTCATCTTCTCCTAAGTAAAGTCTGAACTACAGACCAACTCATGTGTGACAATATTCATTCTAATTAAATAAATTTCTTTTATGTTACAAATTAAAACATTTAACATAAAACAAATGTTTACAAAATAAATCTCATTAAAATAATGAGTCTGTAAGTATCATCATGCGTCAACTTACAAATACTCTTGTTTTCTGACTTACATGTTATTCGTGATTATAAAAAAGTAACAGATAAAATCCTTAGAAATAATAAGGACATAAAATTGAAATCAGAGACTTACAAATGGATGAAAGTATAATATAAACCATAAATACAATTAAGGCTCCTCTCCGTTCTTCCTTCTCCAAGGATAATAATTAATCAAAAGAATATTCCCTTGGAATAAGGTACACTAACAAAGTTGCTTCCTATATTTGCAAATGCATGTGAAACAATTTTTAAAAGAGTTAAAAGATCTCCTTTGTAATCTTACTCCTAGTCTCAGAAGGTAAAAAATTACAGTCCATAGTACAAAGTTAAAGATTTCACTTTTATTCAGGCGTTGATTCACATATGAGAAACTGAGATTGGAAGGAGAAAACTGACTCTGGGAAGGGAAAAAAAGTTAAATGCAGGATTCCGAGTTCTGTTCAAATTGGAGAATGCCGATGGAGAGACTAAGGCTCTTCTCACTGAAGCAGCAGTCTGAAGTACTCTTGTGTAGTATAATAGAATAATTGACCCAATTAGAGCCCTATTCATCAGAAATTAAATTTCTGCAGGTGCCAAGCACAAAGACTTTTAAGGGCCTTCTCAGCTTCTCACTAGCAACATTGGGAAATTGGAGGCACAACAAAACTGCAAAATCTGCAATTTAATATCTTTCCTCAAAGTATTTGCTGAACTTCACTTTAATTTTAAAGACAGATGAAAAGGACATCTGTTCCACTGCCAAGACAGCCCTTTTCCTATAAGCCTATGGCCGGTTATCTTCTTTAACCTGGCTTTAAAGAAACACATGCAGAAAACAACCGTAGCCTGTGACCAAATAGTCCTTTCACCGAGCATCTCATTCCAGAATCTGTCCAATTCAAGACATCTTTTTGAAGATACTGTATTCACCATTTAAGGTGGAAGAACCCAGATTGGCCTCACCCAAGTCCTTTAGATACTATTTCTTCAGATGTAATTCATATTACATAGATGAAGATTATTTTAAACTGGGCCTGAGGTTCTCACACACACACAAAAGCACTAGTAGTATTGCAAGTTTTCCTGGGAGTATAAGATAGGAAAATGATAAGGAAAAGCCCCTTTCCTGAAGATCAATGGATTGTTGAAGGAATCTCAACCCTTTAGCTTTTCTGATAAAATGATCCCTTTCATTGACAAGATATGAAGAAATTCATTTTCCTAACATCCTTATCTTTACCGCCTTGAATACAGATACAACCGCTCTAATTTTTTATTCTTCCCTATTTTTTCTAGCATTTTTTGGAGTTACATTTAGATATGTGAATGTTTACTTATGTTGATTTCTGTATCACAAATTGCAATGCATGTTCCAAAGGAATAAAGACATTATCTCATTTATTTATTTATCACTGGGTCCCCTGTCCTCAATGTCTAGAAAAGTACAAGGCACGTGGTAGAGTCCCAATACATGTTCTCACATGAATAAATAAATAAAATTTGTTTTCCTTAGATCAATCTAAAATCATTACATTTATGATGTACAAACACTGAGGGAACCAACACCCTAGCCTGCTTTGGGGGTTTATGAAAAATATGTCAGATTCTACAACTGAAGAGTACACTGTTGAGTTTAGCTTTAAGCCAGATTACAGCTTCTCTCTATTTCTCAAGTTTCCTCAGCATTGACTCAGTTTCCAGGATGAACATAATCACAGTGGCAGAAGCATCTCCTGTCTACTTTGATTCACACAAACAAGGCAGAGAAATCCTTCTTATAGTAAAAAAATATATTTTTTTCATTTTTAAAAAGTCCAGGAAATTTTATCTGCTTGGCCCTGATTAGCCTGACTTGTGTTACCTGACTTTCCTGTTCCAATAACTATGACCAGAAGACTAGAACCTGTTGTTGGCTAGATTGATTTATGTCACATTCTTCACTTTCAGATCCTGAGATAGACTCAGCTTTACCCAATGCACATGAACTAGGAGTGAAGAAGATCAAGATCATATTCTCCCAAAACAAAATCAGGACATTAATTTGCGAAGCAGAAATAGTGGTTGGTAGCAAAAATTAAAAAGTCAATTATACCCCTAAAATGCAAATCAGTGGACATCTTTCAGTATTTATCCTAATCAAACTGTATGTCAAAATTTATCATTTCTCTCTTTGTTGCCTTTGTATTACAACTCCACCATGTTTCTGATGGCTGATTTTTGTTTACATATTCATCTAGTTTTATGCTACCTTCTTTTTAAATGTTGAATGCTCTGGCATTTGTTCCTCAGTCCTTCTCTACTTACCAACATATTTTCTCACAGTCATTAATCTATACTCATAACATCAATTAACCAGAAATGCTGATTACTAACTCTGTCTCTAAGTCAGACCCTTCTCCAATGCTGCAGGTGCAATACATCAAACTGTCTACTAGACTTAAACACAACTGAGAGGAAAATATGTCTTAACTAAACGTCACATCCCTCTCCTTCCTCCAGCTTCGATTACAACCCAATTTCTCCACTGCGTTGATTATACTTAATTGGATCCAGCACAACCAAAAGCTTACCTCAACTTTAAACTTGCTAACCAACACACAGACACCAAATCCTGCCAATTCCACTTCCTAAATATCTCTCCAACAGATCTATTATTTCCATTCACAGCGTTATTGTCACTGTCTTAGATCATTCCATCATTTTTTTTTTCTTTCCAACACTATTGGGAGAACCTCATAACTGGTCTCCTCACTTCAGTCTCCCTTTTTTCCTTCCGGCTACCTTCCATATTTTTATGAAAAATATTTTTTTTAAGGATAAATCTGATCACATTCCTTCAGTGGTTTCCATTGCCTACTCAATAGAGAATAGAATTCCTAGTAGGCCATAAAGGACTTTGCCTGTTTTCCAGCCTCATCTCTTGCTGCTCCCTATTAGCACTCTGTTACTTTCACATTTACTTCTGTTCTTTGGCTATTCGTTATTAACATGTTTTCCTCCCCCTGATTTTCATCTGCTAGGAAAGTCCTCAAGGAGGGATTCAGCTCAAGTGCCAGCAGACTTCTTGAGGGAGACTTTGGTACCTGGTTAAAAGTGAGTAGTCCATCTGTTCTGGTTCAATATCATATTCTGCAAATTTATTGAATGCCATTTATTCTATTATTGTAAAAGTTCGTGCATTTTCTCTCTTACACTAATTGGAGATCTCTTTAAAAGCAGGCATTATGTTTTATTCTCTTTGTGTCCTAGAATCTGGAAGAGGGTACTGTACAGAGCACAGATATGCTCATGGAAGAAATAATAGACTGGCCTCTTCTACTACATATCAGTTCCCTTTTCATGACCAGCAAAAAAATCTCTCTGAACTCAAAGAGGGCTCCAGTGTCTCTTTTAAAGGATTCATCTATTTAGGTCAGGCCCACCCGAGGTAATCTCCTTTGGTTAACTCAAAATCCATGGATTATGGACCTTCGTTATATCTGAAAAATCCCTTCACTTTTGCTATGTAATGTAACACAGTCATTCATGACTGACATCTCATGGCATTCACAGGTTCCATGCACACTCAAGAGGAGGGCACTATACAATGGCATAGATTATTGAAGGTCATTTTAGAATTCTATCTTCCATGGCTGAGTACCTCTAGACTGATTAATGCTTCTCAGTCCTCAACTCACATCACTGGGATGATCTCAAAATTTCACACCCAAGTTGAAATTGAAAGAAATAAGTCAAATGAACTCAGGATTCTGGGGACATGTTCAGGTTTATTAGCTAACAAACAGCTTATTGTGTTAATTATTTTTAAAACCATTGTGTTATTTTTTAAAGTCTATGTACGAATGGTCGTATAAATTATACATTGCATGTATGCCATTTTTTTTAAGTAGTAGAATTTTTTTTCATATTCAGCATGCTTGTTTATCTTTGCACCTGTATTCATAGCTAACAATGTGAACTTTGTGAGAGCAAAGAAAGTACCACATGCACTTTCATATTCCCAGTGCCTAGATCTCAGTAGTTAATTAAGATCCACCCAACTAAACAGTTCTTCCTTTTAATTCTGCTTAATTTAGGTCCTTTGACTTTTTTAAATTTTGAATTGCCTATGTCCCTTAGAGATAGACAAAAGGGCCATTTGATGTTTACTTAAAATATTATATGGGTATCTATATAACATGGTTGCTAGTCCTTTCGAACAAGAATGTTCCAGCTTTTGGCAGATAAAAAAAAACCCAGAAATGTTTGTAGGTGTCAATTCTGACAAAAATGTCTTGAAACCGTCTTCAAAACCAATTGAGGTCAGTGATATCACAGAACAATTCCTGAGGACTTCAGCTTCCTCAGCAAAACCAGGCAAACAAAGGTCTGTGAAATAGTGCTCCCTTTCCAACAGTAGAAGAAGCTGGATTCAGCCCTGTGTGTGCTGGGGCTTTGCTTTCCTCTGGACAGCAGAGGTGGCCTTTAACTTATCACAGAACATTCCCTCTCGGAATTCTGCATCTGCAGGTTTCATATCCAAGGGAATAGAACAGTAAAAGTGAATAAATGACCTGACACTTTAGACACTATCAGTGCCCCTAGTCTATACAGGCAGTGGCTTCAATAATGAACTTGTTCAATCTTCAGTGGTGCATGAAAGAAACATGGAGACACAGTAAAAGAAACTCATAGAACTCTTCAGGTTCCCATACAGGAGAAAGGCTGCGGGTGATTGATTAGAGTCACATTTTTGTCATTAGAGGCCAGCTTAGTATTAGAGAAATATCTTGGTAGATCAAGGTTTTAACCTAAGATATAGGATATGCTTCAGAGAGTCCAAGAAGCCCCGGAAATAATAGGAAAAAAAGTCTTGAGAGAACATCTACATAACACAAATCTCATTCAAGATCTTCTCTGCTTTTACAGGTTTAGGAAATTTTCACCCAAACTCCAGATTCAGGGTTTGGGGTACTGGGAAGCCCCACTTACCCTGTGTGTGCCTTACTTGTGATTTTTTGTTTGTTTGTTCTGATCTGGAATCAAGGCATCCTGCTTCGTGCTGCCCATATTTCACCAGAAGTGAAGCTCTGCCCTTTTCACTCACCTCCGTGAGAAATTACACTAAGAACAAACATGAGTTTTATGGATGTACTAAAACTTGTAAGGTCGTGAAGGAGCAGTTCACAAGATTTCCCTAGATTTGTTTCCCTTCTTTGCTCATGTAGTTAGTATCGCACATTCTGTCCTCTCCAATTCTTTTGTTTATCACATAAGACCTTCTCTGTCCCATAAAGATCCCTGGGAAATATCATCTAGTCTCTACTTGTCCATAGGCCCCTCCAAAATCATATGACTTTTTCAGTTCTCCTGAATTTTGCAAAATAAACATTTTCCATCTGCATTTATGCCAATGCACACTTTCTCTGGAGAGAAAAACTGCAAACTGCCACCATATAATCAACAAGGGTCCATGATCCAAATGATAAGAACCATTGCTTAGAGACAATTTTCATAGGGGAAATATTTAGGAACCGCATTTTATTGCCAAGAAAGATGAATGATATAACACATAAGACACTAGTGAGAACAGTGTGCTCATTTTCTCCCAGCTCCACACAAGCAGCAGATCTCTAACCACAGGTTCTCTCCAGAGCAAGGTGACTCTGAACTTTACATCCCTAATCACCATCCTACTGCTTGGAGCCATTTCCTTGCCTATTCCCATTACTCCTTTCACCTTCATCCTTGCCCAGTGCGCTCTCTAGAATCTCCTACTATTATTAATAAATACATTTTCTTCATAACTGCTGCTCAGAACATTCTATCTCCATTGTAGCAGGACAGATAGCCTAATGATTTATAAGTTTGAGTCTGAAATGAGTCTTTCTGTTTTCAAATCTATGCTCTGTTATTTACTAGCTCTGTAAGTTTGGGAAACTTGATTTTTCATCTATAAATTGAGAAATAATAGTACTCACTCATAGGGTACTGTGAAGCTTAAATGAGTAAATACAGGCAGAGAACACAAGTCTGCAAAAAGTGTTAACTCTCTTCTTTACCATTATTACATCATCATCCAGTATCATCTCCCATTTGCACCTAGACTCTACATGAAGATACCACGTCTCACGCAGCCCTCTCTAGTGGAGTTTCTCATCTCTTGCACCTCCTAAACTGAAAGCCTGGGTAGAAAATTAGAAGAATATCAGCTCATCAACACATTTCTACATTCACATAAATGAGCAACCCAAACCACTATGCGGAACATGTTTCGGATTTATACTTTATGACCTTAAAGAAAAAGGTGAAGTTTGATAGATGAATGTTGTAGAAGTCAGGGTTTAGCTAACACTGGAAAGTTCTTTCTAATACTGAGAACTTCCCAGGAATGAAATATGTATTTGAGGTCTCTATTGTGGCTCTGTAACTCACTCGTGTGACCTTGAAGAGGTCACTTAATATCTATCAGTGAAGGGAAAATAAGAGGTTGAGCCCCTGGCTTTCAAACGCTTTTGAACTGTAAAATTCTTTCAACTAATGAAAGCCTATGGAGAATTTTAATATGTAACAGAAATAAATTCTCAGCTGGAAAGATTTCAGTAGGAATGATAGTGGTCTAACTAATTTCCTGCCTCGCCTCCCCACAAAACCCAGTCTCTAGGGTCATCTTATGATGTGGCTTCATATACTCTCAAAGGTTATTCAGAGTCAACTTTCAAAACAGGCACACCTTCCTGAGCAAAACAGCTTCTAGAGTCATTTCACTTCTACCTGGGATGAAACACACACATGCCCACACACACACACACACACACACACACACACACACACACCGCTTTGAAATTAACCATGTTTTATTCCTGCTCAAATTTTTCGTGTTTGATATTAATAGTCCACCAAGATCAAAGAATGTTAGCATTGAAATGGCATTATTTTATGGCTTATTTTATACAGGAAGACATGATAGAATAAATTGATCTCTTGGGTCTTTTGTCTTTCTATTTACATTTTAATTAAGCATGTATAAGATATTTTTCTTATACTGTTTTTCTTATACTATTGATATTTAACTACATGCTTTTTTGCCACATATAAGTATCTGCATTTTCACATACAGTATATATTTCATATATAATTGAATTTTTAGACATAATTATTAGTTCATATACACATACACATATATATGTGTATATGAACTAATATGTGTGTGTGTGTATATATATATGTATGTATATATATACACATACATATATACACATATGTATATATGTGCCATGGCCAAACAAATTCAATAGGTAAAAATCACAGGGAAATAGTTTTAGCCTATTCCACCTCATTTAAACACATCACCAATTGTCAAGTAGTAATGTAAAATGAATACACAAATAATACTTCTAAAAAGAGGAGGAACATAATATTTCGACTATGATGAACTTCTGGTATTTAAAAGTACTCTAATACAAATATCAGATATTTCAAGATACAATTTAGTTGGTAAGAATTAGGTTCATGACCAAGAATGAAATCTCCAACTGGAGTATTCAAAGATATTTGTTGGAAGAAAAGATTTTCAAGTTTTTATTCTTGGCTGAGAATAAAACTCAACTTATAAACCAGTAAAAAAAAATTAAACTAAAACAGTCACTAATATAGGTTGAAAATATAAGATGCAAATGCAAATGAGCAATAACAAAAAATAAGATACTGATGAAAACAAGTAATTACAGGACACTCATCATTCTCCATGCTAAAATTGATATTTCTTAAATGTTATCATCATAATGTACTTAGCACTAGTCAAGACTTTATTAAAATATTCAATCTTGTTTAGGATGAACAGATTATAAGACTACAAAGAAAGCCCTAAAGAAAATAACAAATACCTACCACTAACAAACTAGATTGTGCCTGAAGACATAGTATTTAAAGGATTTTGGCCCATTTCCTCATTTAATTAGATAATTATTACTACATGAACATCTGTAATTTCATATATTAATAAATTTTTGAAAGATGGATCCTAACAGGAAAGCACAATATTATTGACACTGATATTGATACATGTGTTACTTTACTGGGCTTTTGGGGATATCAAAAACTCCTGTAAAATGACGTTAGGCAAGGAGAAAGCAACTCCTCTTTGGTTCCTGTGTTCTCCTTGAAAGAGTGGTTTGCACTCTGTCTGCACTTCCTCAACTGCCGTTAATAACTTAGCTGTCTATAATCTGATATTTTCCTTCACCAGTCAACTAAAAAGTCTTTACTTCAAATCACAAATGGCCTTCCAGTGGCAAATACAATACATACTTTTAAATTATATAACTTGATCTTACTCCAGCATGAACACAATTTATTGGATGTAATTTTTCGTGATTCTATTCACGCTGGTTCAATTTTCCTCCTTCAGCATATTATTTTCACTCTTTTGACTGATTTTTCTTTTGCTATTTGCCTCTACATGTTAGTGTGCCTCAAAGTCCATGTAAGGCCCTCATCTTCACTCTTTACCTATTCTCACCTAGCAAACTCCTCTACTACTGCACTTTTAGCTAGTGTCCGTATTCCAAAAACCTCACGTAGCCCTGTGTCCAGGTTTTGCTGTCCATCTACTTTCCTTCCCCACTTTTTCAACCATTTAAATGATATTTCTCCACTTGGATATTCCAAAGGCAGTGAAAACTAAGACTATCTAAACTGGAATTCACACTTCAAACTTTTCCTAGTTGAATTTATCATGCTCTCACCAGGTGCCCAAATTAGGGACTTTAAATCCTTCTCAAATCTTCCTTCTACTTTGCCTTCTCCTTCCCAACTTCCAGTGTATTACTAAATCCTACTGATCTTTCCAAGTTAATGTTTCTACTTTTATTCCCTCTGTTCATCTCTCTTTGACTTATGTTCCACAGTTGTTCCTGTCTCAAGTCCTACCTTCTCTAAATCATTTTCCCTCTATTAGCTAAAAAATCTTTTATAAAAATAAATACAATTTATTCAATCTTTTAATTTAAAATACTCATTTCCCTATTACATGCAAGATATAATCAGCTTCTTAACCATCAAATACCAGTGCATTCGAAATTCTTACTGCAGCCCCTTCCCCCAACCTACCTGTACTCACACAGCACACGCAATTTCTTTTGCTTCTTCAAGTATCTTCCATTCATTATTCCCATTTCTTTTGAATTTTCAGTACTTCTTTGTTAACTCTTTTTGTCAGCATAGGTTTGCTTAGAACATTTAAAAATTTTAAATTATATATTTTTTCCATATCTATGTATCTCTGTAGCTAATAATTCTTCTACATTTACTCTTCTATTTACTCTGCCTCTAGTTATGTTAAACAATGTTCTTCTAATGAAAAAATATAGTTAGCATTCTCTAGTATGTATCTTTTATAAACACAAAGCAGGATTTTATATTGTGGGTCTCTTTCTCCTTAAACAGCTCTACCACAAAGGGAACTCATATATTGTTGGTGGAAAAGTAAATTGTCCCAACCACTATAGAAAATAATATGGGGTTCCTCAAAAACTTCAAAATACATCTACCATATTATCCAGCAATTCTATTTCTGTATATCTACCTAAAGTAAATGCAAACAGGATTTCAATGAGATATATGCACTCCCATGTTTATCGCAGCATCATTAACAAGAGCTGAGATATGGAAACAACCCAAATACCCATCAAAAGATGAATGGATAAAACAGATGTGTCACATATATACAGTGGAAAATAATTCAGCCATGAGAAAAGAGGATATTCTCCCACTTGCAACAATGTAGATGGACCTCGACCACATTGTGTAAAACAAGGCAAATCAGACAGAGAAAGACAAGTACTATATTATATTACTTATATATGGAATCTTAAAAAAATTAACCTATTAAGAATAGAGAGTAAAATGGTGACTACTAGGGAAGAGTGATGGTGTTTCAGTGTATAAACTAGTAAAGAGTAGGAAATAAGCCATAGAGACTTAATCCACAGTATATAGAATATAGACAATCATATTATACTATTAAAAATAAAACTCTCCCTTTTATTATATGACTCTCCTGGCTCTTTATCTACTCAGTTTAATTATGTGTGGATTGAGGGTGAGGGAGATCCTTTCTACATCTGCCTTTTAAAGGATTGCATTACTCAGGATCCTTAAGAAGCTTCTTGTCTGTTTCTGAATCTACACATTATCTCTGGACAGACTCATCTAAATATACGGCTTGCTTCATCAATCCATCAATCACCTTTCTTTTCTTTTCTTTTCTTTTTTTTTTTTTTTTGCTCTGACTCTTAAATTAAGATCACAATTTAGATTTTCTTCCTAAGCTACCAATTGAAATCCATGTAAATTTTTTAATGGACATCTCTATCTGATAACCTCACAGAGATTACAAATTCAGTATATCCAAGAATTGGCTCAAAGCTAGGTAAGGCAGTGAGTGACAAAGCCATTCACCAGGCAAAACTGAAACTTGAGAACCATTCTAAATTATTCCCATTCTCTCTCCATCATCATCACCACAGAAAATATGTTAACAAGGCTTATCAATACTGTCTCTTAAATATCATCACATTCACTATCTGTACCATACCTTCTGCCTTTATTTCAAATTTCTTGATTCTCTTATCTAGCTCAATGTACAGTTAAAGTTCTCAATTTAATTTATAAATACTAGATTCTCAGTCACAATTCTCATTAACTAGATAAGATAGAAAAATGAGAACAAACACAGTGTAAATGAACCAATCATGTTTGTAAAATAAAAAAGAAGTACATCCACTTATTTATGTTAATCATAATTTTAGAGTTGAAAAGAAATTCAGATATGACCCAAGGTTCTCAAAGAACATTTAAACAAGGAAAGAACTAAAAGATTGTTCTGGTGAGAAAAACCAATAAACAAATATTAAAGTGTATTCCTTGTTTTCTGCTTATATATATTTTTTCATGAACAAAAGAAATTTTGAGTTGGAGAAAGTCGTATTGAAAATTCTATTACCTGTGTAGCCCAGATTGAAAATAGATGGGGAAAAGCATCATGAAGGATCAATAACCTTAGGACTCCCATGAAAAGAGAGTAAACTGGACTTTTTTCTGAAACAGTTGAGCTGCGAACCTCTTGTTCGTGCTTTAGTTATTGAAAGATTGGTGCCATGAACTGAATGTTTGTTTCCTCATCAAATTCATATACTGAAACCCTAATCCCCAATGCGATGGCATTTGGATGTGAGGGCTTTGGGAACTAATTAGGTTTAGATGATGTCATGAGGTAGAGCCCTCATGATAGAAAGAAAAGGCTCCAGAACTCTCTCTCTCTCTGTTTCTTTTTCTCTCTGTTTCTCTTTCTCTCCTTCTCTTTCTCTCCTCGCTCTGTTGTGTGAGCATACAGCAAAAAAGGCTATCTGCAAGCTAGGAAGAGAGCTCTCACCAGGAACTGAATTGCCCAGCACTTTTATCTTGGCCAATCTCCAGAACTGTAAGAAGTAAGTTTCTGTTAAATCCCCCAGTTTATGGTATTTTATTATAGCAGCCTGAACTGACTTAGACAACTACTTTATCCAATTTCGGACACCCAATGCGGGTTACATGCTATGAAGGCAATCAGTTTTTGTTAGTATCTTATGTTTGTTTTGTTTCTAGGGGAAAATCCTATTGAATAAAACAAACATTTGGCAGTGGGCCATATTTTTAATACTCTTGTGGCTATCTAAATACAATATGTAATTTATTTATTTTATGGTTCCAAACTGCTTACAGGATTTTTTACATCTCTGTACTGAGACAATACACCCAAACTTTTTGTTTATTTTCTAAATAAATCAATCCACTAACTATTTGTCCTTTGTTATAAGGCAATGACTAATTATATTAGAATTAACTTTGGGTGAAGTAAACAATAACATAACCAAGAGTAGATAAAGAAAATAAGAAATTTGTAAGTTGGCATTGATTCAGCAATTCAATGGTACCAAAGCCAGTATCTCAAAGTATCTATGGTTGCAAAATGGCTGCTATAGCTCCAGTCATCGGGTCTAAATCCAGGAAGGAGGAAGGAAGAAGGTGTCTGCTATGTCTGTCTCCTTTAACAGGAAAGTGAAAGATTTCCTAGAAACATTCCCAAGAGATTTTTTTAAAATATACCATTAATGAGAATTGTACCACCTAGCCATTCATAATGTGAAAAGATACTCTAAGAAAAAGTATATAGCTTTTCCAGCCTATATTGTATTGGCAAGGAGGGAAGAAGGGAATTGGGAACAAGTTTGAGGTTAATCTACAAACATTATCTACTACTCCAATTATCTACCAATTGATCCAAATTTTTTTCTTTTAACAAAGAAGCTAAGCAGATTCATAAAATGCCTCAACTATCAGAAACATAATCTATAAAATTTCACTTCATGGAAAGAGGTTTTTTCCTGTCTTTAAATGTCTTTCACAATATTAGGCTAAGTCTTCATGCCATGTCTCCCTAATAAATCAAGAAACAGCAAAACAATCAGATTCAAATAAGATGCAGACATCTTGGACTTATGAATTTTTTAAAAGTATCTGTGCATCGGCCCAGGTTTTCTGTATGTATTTCAGAGGAACTAGTTCATCTTTGGAATCCAGTGCTGGTTCCCTGAAATAAAGTCAACAAAAGACCAGGAGGACCAGCGCAGAAGCATTGAAGAATAGTGATTAAAGGTGTGGCAACTACGTCAAGCAGAAATAATTTAATTCCTCGTTCTCCTTCCTGTTCCTTACGTAGCTACAGGTGAGTTACTACGCCCATCTAAACTTTCATTTCCTCATCTGTAAGATGAGAATTTTAACAATATCTACCTTGGAAGACACGAATAGTAAAATGTATGCAAATATGGCCCAAATATAAGTGGTCAGGGTTGTTGAGCAGATGGTTAGTTGTCTACCTAATAGCTATTTTCCCCTTACAGGTAGACATGTGTATAGCTAAAGACTCCACCCCCCTTGCAGGTAAGGGTGACCATGTGACCGGATTCTGACCAGTGATATGTAAGCATTGGGATGTCTAAGAAAGCATCTTTAAAAAACAATGATGAATACTTGGCATGTTTTACCCCTTGCCTCTCTTTTTTCCCTTCTGACTGATGCCTGCTATCTTAGCCACCATCTCATGATCGAGAAAGATATAATGCCAAAGGACAGTCTATAGTTTCTTAAAACTTCTTGTGAATTTTTTATTTAATAGTATGTTATTCTATTTTGGAGTACTATGGAAAATTATGTACTCATTTTTTGGGCTGTGACTTTAGTGTCACAGGAATTGTCAGCAAAAGAATTAAATCAAATATGAAGGAGCATAGCAAAACCTTAAAAGAAGCTTATTACATTTATTATCTTAAAGAAATAAAAACCTCACTCTCTACCAAAAGATACAGAAAAAAAAGGAAGGAATGGTATCATCTATTTCTTCTGTTCTAGTGACAATCTCCCTTACATATAATAAATTATGTAATAACTATGTAATAAATTATGAAAAAATATGAGGAATATCATATTCCTTTCTCACACCTGCTTTATTATTTTTCTCAATAAAAATTATATGACTCATAGTCTTAGGGCATAGTACCAACTACATCAGAGGAGTTCAGCTTTGTTCAAAGCTTTCCAGATTACATATTAATATTTTTTCATTCTTTAAAAAGATGGAAAGTGAATCCTAAGCTAACAACTACTTATAATAAGCAAATTAAAATAGCATAAATTGAATACTTTGACTTTAAGGAAAAGTTCCTTTAAAAATCTCCATGTGAGCAATATTTTTAATGACATTTAGATATTATTATAAGGTACAAGGAAAAACAAAATTTGAGCTTTAAATGGAAAATATCAGTACATTTCTCCACTTAAACTTTTCATTCCACATGCTTCAATATTTTGATATTATTCTATTTGCTTTATTTTATGGCAAGCTACTTAAAAATGTAGAGTCTTTTTTACTTTAAAATAATCCCCCCCTTAAAAAAGCAAACAAACATAAAACAGAAAAGCTTGATTCTCATTCCACACCAACCTCAACAGCAGAACAAATCAAATACTGGTTGCCTGATTTCCTTCAATGAAAACCTTTAGATAGATTTATGTTCATTCTTTCCTCTTCAATTACTACCCTTCCTATTTAAGAATTATCATCAATATGGCAATAGCTGAAGCCAGAAGAAATAGGTGAAATCCTTGAGGAGGAGGCAAAGAGCAAAAAAAAATAGGGAAGAGATTAATTACTGTTATAAGCAATAGCTATAGAATAGCAAGTGGAAGGCGGTGGGAGAGGAAAAGGGAGAGACTTTTAACCTCAAAAAAGCTAATCTCAATGGCTATTTAAGATAGTGTAAGTGTAAGAAGGGGACCTATTAGTAAAGATATCAATAAGAGAAATAAGATCCAAGCTAAAATAGCCAATAGGGTGGGGGGAAAAGGATGATTTTGTTGTTACAATATGGCCTTGTCTTCTCTCTGTTCTTCAACACTTTTGCCTTGTTTCACTTTCAGATATCTCTTCTTGTTATTGCTGGTTCGCCTGCCTCTAAGAATATCCTCTCTGTAGACAGCTTCTCATGTTTTCTTAAGAACATTCCTGATCTGTATACCATATATTCAAACAATAAACAATATAGAATTGCTTACAATCATTTGGTAACTTATATTTGATGGGCAAGTAGCTCTGGCTCAATAATAAATTACGTCAAGTTTAATTTTGACATTTAAAAAATAATTATCTGCATATTTTTGGCTGTATTCTTTATCTTCAAGATTATCATATAAGTAATATCTGAATGACTGAATTCTTGTTTCACATGAGACTTGATTTTTTTTTTTTTTCTTGAAAGATTTATACTAGAGGCCTTTGAGATATGGCCCTGGATCAAGGCAAAAGAGTGAAAGTCACAGAGGATTTCTCCTCGAAGCTTATCATCACCATTGTAGACCACTGAGAATCCCTGAAATAATTCCTTGGAATCTTTCCCTTTTAATCTCTTTCACTAAAAATAAATATTTTCAGAACTTTCCCATTAGAAATTTGAGAGTAGCTAATTTCTTTACTACTTAATCAAATCTAAATGAGTGTAATCGCATGTGTCATTTAAAACAAATCCCAATTTATACATCATGTACAAAATGATGAAAGTAGTTTAAATACTGGCTCAAGATTCAAACTAAGTTTTAGTTTATGGAACCTGGATACCTATTGCTTGAATATATTCACATTTCAAAATATACAGATACTAAAAAGCCTAACAGTTTTCTTGTAAGACACACTACTATTTCGTCAATCATATTCTTTAATGCTGCTGCTTGAATTGATATATTCTCTATTAGCAAGTTATAATTGCACATCTATTCATTTGAAATATGCATCCAAAGCCTTTAAAAGTATCATAAGAGAATAACACTTGTGATGTGAATTTTCCAACATCTGTTGCATCATTCAATATTTAAAAATTAAACAGTTACACGCTGATTCATTTTTCAACCCAACATAAAAGAACATATCTATGACTTTGACTTTATAAGGAGATAAATCTGTCCCTTATAATTTCTTTAAATTCATTCAGAGTTTACCAGATAGAGTGGCACAAGAAAAGATAGCCATTTTGATATGCTTATTAACATTTTATATAAATTGAAAAATAACCATCTATAATAATGACAGCTAAAAGTTATTTTCCTGTTTATTTTATATAATGTGTTGTTCTTAGTAATGAACACCACTTAAGTATCTAGCTTCTTTGCTTAGATGAGCTTTATCAGGTTTGAAGTTTTATCTGAAGTTTCTCCATACCAATTCTTTATGCAAATACGACTGAATGGTTTATAAACACAGCTCTTCTTTTGCTTTCTCTGTGACTTATTTGTTCCAAGTCATACTAAAATAAGGTTTCTGTCCTGTGGCATACAGCGATTTATAAAAAAAAAAAAAGAGAGAGAATTTATAGAAAATTTTAAATATTATGATTCTAATCCACTTATTTTTGTTGCTAGAGAAAAATGTAAAATAAAATGTTAGGTTAGAAACATATTGCAATACGTACACGAGGCCATTTTTATTTTTGATTATTTTAATTTTTAAAATCTTTAAAAATATTTACATTCATTCTTAAAAGTATAGCTTTTATGTCAGATAAAAATTAGAGTGGTCATTCAAAGGCAAGAGAAGTAAAAGCAAAAATAAATGAATGGGACTACATCAAACTAAAAAGCTTCTGCATAGCAAAAGAAACTGTCAACGAGGTAAAGAGACAACCATCTGCATGGGAAAATATATTTGCAAGCAACGCCTCCGATAAGGGCCTAATATCCAAAATATACAAAGAACTCGTACAACTCAATAATAACAAACAAACAAACAAAAAACCCTAAAAATCCAATTAAAAATGGGCAGAGGACCTGAACAGACACTTCTCCCAAGAAAACATAAAAATGGCCAACAAACATATGAAAAGATGCTCAACATCATTAGCTATTAGGGAAATGCAAATAAAAACCACAATGAGATATCATTTCACACTGATATGAGTATTGTGGACACCAAACTAACCTTAATCTGTGCAAATGAGTATATTTGAAAAGTATCCAATTGAACAAAATGTAAAACCAAGGGTTATGTAGCCATTTATTATTTATTGTTAAGAGTTTATGAGTAAGAAGGAGAAATTAGAAAGTTAAACATAAAGTTTATAAAATAAGATTGCAGATCAAAGAGAATTGGATCTCTTTAGTGAACACTAAGAGAAATAACTTTTCTCTAACTACAATAAATTATAAAAGCATAAATATTTAGAAACTGTTTGTAATCACAAGAAGTGACTTAAAGACATGGCTATTTGAAACAGAGGCAAATATCCAAAAGAGGAAAACAGTTAAAATTTTGAAAACACCAGAATTAATTAAGGGCAATAAGAAAAATAAAATTTTAAATGACAACAAAAAATTAAAAATTAAAAAAAATTAAATGAATGCTCTCGACTACTGTCAGGAAAAGTAGAGTTGACTTCCAGGAAATCATCTTAGCAGAGTAGAAAAAATTTAGAAATTCTCTCAAAATTCAGAGAAAAAGTCAAAGAAATTAAAATGATACAGGAGAAGATAAAAGATACGGGAATAAATAACAAAGCTCTAACATAAAGATTGGACATATTCCTAAGAAATAAATAAAAATATCAAAATGAGAGCTCTAGTAAAAGATAATATTAATTTTTTTCTGATTAAAGGTAATATTTGGCTTTTAAATCTCAGACTAACTCATTTTGGAACAACCATATCACAGGGAACAATTAGAAAGATATATTTTTAAACCTGCTTAAAAGAATGGGGGAGTTACCAAGTCAGAGAAGGCTGGCATGACACTATTCTGAAGAGAAGCACCATAGAAACACCTCTGCAGATTTAGTTTAATTAAGCTGATTGGTTGGGTTGGGTAAGTCTTGCCATCTAGAACTGGAAATAAAGTCCATTTCTGGAGAAAGGATCATTAGGCACAGTTGTTACTGAAATACCTTGAGTAGAATGAACAGAAGTTAAATCATAGAAAACATAGACTATGTGAATGCTGAAGGAATTAAGATGCTTCATAATAATAACAAAGGGATCATTGAAGAGAAAGAACATACAAACATTAAAGCTTTAGTTTAGTCAATTAAAATAGTCACCAATAAAAATATAGTATAATAGAATTCACAAATATTAAAAGCAAGATAAGATGAATTAATATATTTTTGAAAACATTGAAACCAATGTTAAGGCATGGAATACTAACATACAGAGCATAATCTTCATATTGTTTACAAATAAAAGGTTTGTTTCTATTTGACAGTAAAAAAATTATATTTCCTTTTTCCTTTATTATCTTTAATTTATTCAGGTACCAAAATCAAAAAGAGTCAGTGCATTTCGTAAATGTGAAAAGGTTATTGAGAATCGTGTTGATCAATACTCACAAAAACATTTTTTCTCAAGGTCAATTGGTAACCTCAGAATATGCAAAGTAAATAACAGCCAGCAGTTTCTACTTCCAGAATTGACTTTTATTTTACCACAGCTCTGGCACTGTTTCGTTTTCTAATGGTGACATTGCAATTTTAGCTATGATAATCTCATAGCAATGACAGATGCTCATATAGTCCTATTCTTCTTCAAATGACTCATTTAAAGTCTTCAAATGTGTATACAGGTGCACACTGTATAAGTACTGTCACTATCCTATCTGCTTTAAAAAATTCATGAAAAAAATGACACGTTAATTTATGTTGTAAATGAATATGAAAAACATTTCAAATAGCACTGAGAGAGGCAATAATCTATTAAAATCAAGTAGGAGGAAAAAAATTAAAAGGTGCCATCAGCTCAGCTATTTATTTATTCAAAGATAGTGTTTAAATGAGTCAGAACTGACACCAGAGGCTTTCAGCTACATATTTTAATGTCATATCAAATTTACTGACGTTCTAAGTGTATAAACAATGTATTTGCATCATATTAGTGACAAATGTCATGCTAATACCATACCAAAATGACTACAAGGGGATTTCATAATTTATTTACAGAATGTGTTTCTAGATACAAGAATTCATTTAGAATTTTCGAACAACCAGAGAATTATAGGAACTTTCAACCTTTGCTTAGAAGTTTTATTTCATTGCACATATGCCACTTATATTATTTAGTGTAACAGATTTTTGATGTACTTCCTGTGTTTTGTAGAGTAAAACATTTTTGTAAGTTCTCCTTCAGCATTTCTGGATGTAAGCTGTTGGCTTTTGAACCTATTTTTCTGAAAACCATGTATTAATGTCCCAAAATTACCCCTTAATTATTAATGGTTTCTCCTTAGAAAGACTCATTTCAAGAAAAGGCAGGCTACCAGAACTACTCTAATACTTCCCCTTCTGTATATTGGAGACACAGTTATTCTTCCTACTTAAGGATAAATCTTTCTTCTCTCTTCCAACCTTGCCAAATTTCCCTCTATTTACCTGGGCCATTGAAACCCATGTACCATGAAACTGCATGTTCCTGTTCCATGAGAAGTGGTTTTGTTACAAATGTCTCCTGTAACAAACTGTTTTCCAGATCTTTAAAAGGTACATGTCCTTTGAGCCAACATGAGCACACACAGGATTAATCTATTTTAGAATATTTTATGTGATATTGAAAAGCATTGAGCTGTTTCAAGGTAAATAGGTTTAAAATAAGTTTGTACCTTTATAGACAATTAAAGCAACCATTCAGGTGGCTGACTTCACTGACAGCATTGGCAGTCTATCTTACCTGATAGAACAAATCCACAGAAAAATGTATTTATTAAACTCATGTCAAGTACCATTCCTCTGTAAAAATAATTATGGTACTACCATGTAGGTGAAGAATCAAAGGCACTTCTCTTGAAATTCATTGTGAAGTTAGACCAGACAGCAAGAAAATTCTCGACCCTCATCTTTGTAAAAATAGTCATTAATGGTATACATAAAAAAGAATAATCGATATTCTCTCTCTCCCTTTTTTCTTATAAGGCATTTGCATTTCTGAGAACTGTATTTTGACAGTGAACTTGTTCACTACCTTCAATTAAAGCTGCCACTGAAGTCTGAGGATGGATGAGCTTGCCAAAGCAAACCTGAGTTTCAAATATCACAGCTCCTGGTAACCAAGTTTTTTCACTCAAAAAAATTGCAACTTTCTACAAGAGCTGGGTGAGAGAAGGTTGCAATATCTCTCCTTTGCCCCTTTTGACCAAGTGCCAGGCCACTGCTAGTTTTAGGTCAAATATCATATTGCCCTTCCCTGCCCCTCAACCTTAGCCAGGACCATCTAGCACCCCTAAGTGTGGATGACTGGCTGGAGGCATTGTTAGGTCCTTCCTTCTAGGAGACCTCTAACATTGTTTGCAAATTAGAGCTTTGAAAACCAGTAGAAGAGTCTGGTCTTGTGAAGTCAAAGGAAAGGTCCCTTTATATTTTTTTCCCCTTAAAGACCTTTCTGTCATACTTATGCATAAAAAAAGGACACTCAAGATCTGTTCCCAGGTATTTTCCTACCTCAGCTTATGTGGAGTGCAGCTAACAACTTGCCCTGGGAGGGAAAAATAGGGCATGGATCTTTTCTTAACATATGTACCCTTTGATCACTGGTAGTTTTGCCTAATATAGCAGTAATTTGCATAAAACAAGTCTCTGAGATCCTTGAGATTTAGGATTTAGAGATACTTGCATTCATTAAATCATCACCACTAAAAAAATCCAAAGATAAAAGAACTGAGCTGCACTGTTTTCAAGATAATATCAAATTCAAAATGTTGCTTTTTTCCAACATGAAAAGAGAATTTGGACTCCTCCACAAGTAGACAAGAGATAGAGCTTTTTGAGATGGTTTTTTTTCCTTAGAGACATAGAAAAGGGATTACATCACATAAAAAGATAACTTCCTACAAATCTTCTTTAAACATCTTTTTCCCAAATTCCCATTCTCTAGTGCAGCTGCTCCTCTCTTTTCTGTTTCTCCCTGACCCACCAGTTACCTGAAGAAGTTCTCTTACACTCTTGGTC
The DNA here is from genome assembly GCF_014176215.1 of Rousettus aegyptiacus. NCBI lineage: Eukaryota > Metazoa > Chordata > Mammalia > Chiroptera > Pteropodidae > Rousettus > Rousettus aegyptiacus. Next base: position 23,264,465 of record NW_023416288.1, read on the forward strand.
GGCACTGCAAGTAAAGGCCTTTGTCCACATTCCACTGTGCTGCATTCTAGCAGGGCAAGAAGATTGTAAAAATAAACAAGTTAGTATTTTCCGCTTTCATCATCAATAAAGAAAACAGGGATATCTAATAAAAACTAATGAAATTTGCTGGTAGTCTATGTGATAGTATACCTCTTCAAACTTTACACATGAAAACTAAAATTTAAGGGAAAAATAGCACTTTGCTTTTGACTCTTAGAAATGTACTGTTGGCATATTACACAAAGCTACATGGAGTCCTCAGTGACCAGTAACTAAACAGTAAATGTTACCCAAACATCTCATGTTGTTAGTCTTGTTAAATAACCTTCTTTCTGAGTAAATACGGTCATTATGTAAAATCATAAAAAAAAAAGTCCTAAGAAGTTGCACACTAATTCTTTACAACAATGAAATGATATTTCCTACTTTCCTAAGTCTGAGACAAAGTGTTATAAATTTACTTCAGGAAAGAGGGATTCCAATGAAGTCTATTTTATTGTTTTTTATTTTACAATACAGTTAGAAGAAAGAAATTCTGATCATTTAATATCAGGACAAGAACATTCCAACTTAAAGATAAAAGAAGAAGGAAAAGAAACTCTCCCAAAACAAATTCAACTAGAAAAAGTTGGGGGGTTTTTGTCCTCCTTTTTGTACATCTTTAGTCCTCTATTATAGGGTTGGCACCATCTATTTTTGTAAATAAAAGTATTGTCACACAGCAAACCACCATTTATATAATAATAATAGCTGCTTTCAGAGTTAAGTAGTTACAAAAGAGACTCTCTGGTCTGCAAAGGCTAACATATTTACTATTTGGTCCTTTACATAAAAAGTTTGCCAAACTCTGTTCTATCATATCTCATCAGTTAAAAAGCATTAATTTTTAAATCTAATACAAGATTTATTTTTACTTTTTCTCATATATAAATTTAACTTTGTTTACTGCATAAAGATAGTACACTACAAAATTCCTTCAAAATTCAATAGATGAATCCATATGCATTAAAATGCTATTTGAAACTGACAACACTTCACTCATTTATAACATTCTCTTTTATTCAGTGTTGTGAATTAGCAACACTGATGAGAGGACTTCAAGTATAACATCTCGTAATTCAAACATAAACTAACAAGAGCTGTGTGGATTTTTAGATTGTTATAAACTTAACTGTATCAAGAATGTTCTTCACATCATAATTAATTATTTTGTGTGGTCAAATGTTAATCCTTTTTGCAAATAGCTTTCAAGTATTATGGTTGAGAACATAGTTTTCTCTAAAAAGTCAAATCAAACTGGATACTAATCTTTTTCAGTATAAAATGCCCCACATCATTTCTGTGTTTATATGCATAGCTTATTTTAACAAAAGCATTATGTCTTAGCTAGGGCTGCCATAACAAAGTACCACAGACTGGCTGGCCTCAACAATAGACATTTACTTTCCTTCACAGTTATAGAGACAGAAGTCCAAGATCAAGGAGTTGGCAGTGTTGTTCTTTCTGGATCCACGAAAGAAGGATTTGTTCCAGGCCTCTCTTTGGCTTGTAGACGGCTATAATATCCCTGTGTCTTTACATGAGCTTTACTCTGTGTTCACATCCAAATTTCCTCTTCTTATAAGGATACCAGTCATATTGGATTAGATCCCACCATAAAGACTTCATTTTTAATTTTATCATCTCTTTAAATAGCCTGTCTACAAATATGATTACCTATGTGTTAATGTTTGGTTAGGACTTCAACATATGAAATTTTATTGAGACATAATTCAGCCCATAACAAGGGTACATGCTAAGTATTTAGGGTAAAATGAGTTTCAAATAAAATGTGCACCTGCCAATCCTTGCATTATAAGCCCAATAATAAAAATATTAAATTTAGATCTGAATACTGCAAAACTTATCTTGCTATTTCAGTGTCACGAATTTCATAATTCTGATTACATCATTCTATTCCTTTTCAGAATTGTTGATTTTGATACATTCTAGGATGTAGAATTCTCAAATAATCTTTACTTGTTAAAGGGTATAGCCATAAGAAAAAATATATATATTTTACCTGATGCGCTAAACCTCTTGGAGAAACATTGTCTTTTGGACTTAAAAAAAATAAAAGAGATAAAATTAACCTCGTTTTACTGAAGTTTTGGAGTCATTATTTTCTAGGAATAAATACTATATAAAATTCCTATTGTAGATCATATAAAATTAGGGATGTTAGACACATGTTCTATAAATCTATATAAATTTTCTATTACTTTCTCTGATGCTGACATGAGGAGTACTTAAATAATTTTTTCTATCTACTTGATGAATTACTAGTTAGAAAAATAGCAGGTTTAACACGTGAAGCTATAAGCTAAAAATGTCAGTATGTAAATACTTTTTTGAGAGTTTTGTTGTGCCAAGGGACCTGGTTACAAGCAATACCACTTTGATATTAGTTTTTGTTATTTGTTTAGGGCATTTTGTTTTCATCATTCTTTCCATGTGTCAGCTTTCTTGGGGCTTTAAGGAAGAGACTTTCACAGTTTACAGTTAGATAAATAAGAGTTTGGGGGAGGATTCGCTAAATACATACAGGAAATCATTTCATCAGTCACACTAGATCCTACCTCTACTAACATGAGGATATGCAACTGGTTTCATAGAGAACTGGACAAGAAACTTGTTGGATGAATCAACAACTTGAGCTCATCAGGTGGTCTATCTTCTTGCACTGACGAGTAAATAAGGTTGTGGACCAGTGGCCTACTGTCTGGTACGCAGCACCCCCTATTGGCAGATTTGATGCCAGTCCTCACAGAGGTTCTAGATATCCCTCAGGTGCCTATTGTACCCACGTGTGCGTCATTTCCCTCCTTCAATCAGCCATCGAAAGAATTGCAGCATTATTTTCACCTGCGTCACGACTTACAGTAGTTTAAGAAGGAAATAAATTGTTAGAGCCGCTTTCTTATAGAGTAGCTGTGTGTGTGGCATCTTGGGGTTTTGCGAGCTCCTCTTTCAAAAGAGCCTTCTGAATATACTCAGAAACTGGGGATACCCAAAAACACAGTGATGCAATAAAATGCACTATACCGCGCACTAAGCAAGAGTAGCACATTTCTGATGAAAAGAGGCCCTCAGTATGATTTTCAAGTAAAGCTGCAATCACTTCTTGGTACGATCGGGTAATGTGTATATTTTTTAGGATGGTAGAAAACAATTATACGTAATGCATAAATTACATTCCGCTAAAAACAACAAAAAAAGACTTCAAATTTTTACTTTCAATAAATTTAGAAAATTAATGCAGAAAATGAATACAAATGCTAAGTGATTAGTTTCCATATAAAAAAGACTTAGTTCAGAGCTTCAAGAAATTTACTTGTAAAATTAAATTGAATGAAAAATGTAAATGAATTGAAAATTCTATGAAAGATCATAAATAAAACATTATATAGTCTCAGTTACTAAATTTAAATGGCATCAGAAATTGGAGTTCAAAAAGAATGATGATTTGAAGTAGGCTTATTTAACATTTACAAAGATATAAAATAAAGACCATAATTTTAGCTGAATTTGCATATAGAATACTGAATTTTTATGTATTTTGACAACTGAAGAGGCATATGTAAATAAAATAAATGAAATTTGGAAAATAGTTAAAATATAGTATGTTTTATCCTTGGTAGTTGCCAGGAATCTTTAGGGAAAAAGACTGAAAAGTAAGGAACAAGGACTAGCCGAATTTTAATAATTCTACTAAGTCTTCGAGAGCAAAAGAGCTCTACTGTCTGTTTAGTTTTTATTCTTAAGTATTTTATCTGCTCTGGAACTTTACCTTCATTCGTAAGAATAATTGGCATAATTTCAAGGTAGTTATCCATGTCCTTTAGTATAAACTCCTGAAGGGCATTTACAGTCATAGGTCAATACAAACAAATTTTAGTATTTTAGTGTTTTAACAGAGTGAAATAATCATTAACCTCTCTATAATTGCTAACTCAACTAACTGACTTGGTAGAAATCAGCTCTAACCATTCAGTTCAGTCAGATCCCCCAAATGTGAACATTATATGAGCTTCTGTCTCTCACCTTCTATCTTTTTATTTTAAATATTCTCCCTTGTGTGACCCATGGCCACCTTCATCACTTATATGCTTATGACTCACAGATCAGAAACTTAAGGTTGGATGTTTTTTCTTGTATGTAGTTTCATACTAAACTTCACATGGATGTCAGACAGATACCTCAAACTTAACTGGTTCCAAAAGAAAGCTCGTATTCTTTGGGGAGGGTGTCAACTTCATAGAAGTATAATTTATATACAATAAAATATATCAATTTTAGGTGTACAATTTAATATTTAATAAGAATATATCAAATTCAAGTGTACAGCTTGAAAAATGTATACAATGAAGATATCGAGCATTCTTATAATACTGAAATGTTTCCTTTTGCCCTTTGCAGTTAATACTTTTCATCCTCAACCCTGGCAATTGTGGACATGGCTGTTACCACTAAAGTTTGCCTATTCTAGAATGTTCTGTGAATGGAATTATACGATATGTAGTTTTTTTTTTTTTTTTTTTTTTGCAGGGCTCTTTGAAGTTAACAGAAAGCTTTTGAGATTCAGTAATGCTGTATTTACCCACAGTCCATTTTTCTTTATATTGCAAAGCAGTATTCCATTTAATGGATATACCACAATTTGTTTATCCATTCATCAATTGATTGGCATTTAGGTTTCTTTCCAAATTCTGGCTATTATGAATGCACGTTTAACTTCACAAGAAATTGGCCATCTGTCTCCCCAAGTGTCTGTAGTGTTTTGCATTCCAAATAGCAGTTTGTAAGAGTTCCAGTTGCTGCACATCCTCATTAACACTGAGTATGCTCCGATTTTTCCATATGAGCCCTCCCAGTAAATGTGTTTTAGTATCACATTGTGTATTTAATTTGCATTTCCCAAGTGACCAATGTGTTTATTTGCCAGCCACATATCTTCTATAGTAAAGCGTCCAATATTTTGCCCAATTTTTATTGTGCTGTTTATCTTCTCATTATTGAACTGTAATTGAACAATTATAACTGGATATAGGTTTTGTAAATATTTTTATCCATCCTGTGATTTGACATTTCTTTAAATATCTTTTAAAGAAGAAAATATTTTAATGTTATCATTTTATGAATTCTATTTTATCATTTTATATAGATTTCGCATACATGTAAGTGTTCTAGTAAAGAAAATGTTGCCTAACCACAAGGTCACAAAGATTTTTTCCTATGTTTCCTTCTAGAAAATTAGGTTTTTTTGTTCTCATTTTAAATTTACAATTTAAGTTAATTTTTGCACATAGTGTGATGCAGGAATTGTTTAGTGTTGAGGATCGTGTGTGTGTGTGTGTGTGTGTGTATGTGTGTGTGTGTGTATGTGTGTGTTCAATCACTCCAGGGCCATTAATTTAAAAAGATTAACAGCCTTGTAATTTTTATTGGCCTCTGAATTTTTATTAAAAATCAATTGACCATAAATTTGTGGGTCTTTTTCTGAATATTCTGTTTTCTATATATCTGTCTTTCCACCTTAAATACTATCGCTTTATAAATCTTGGAATCAGACATAATAATCCAGCTTTGTTCTTCTTTTGTAAATGGTGTTGGTTATTTTAATACCTTTGAATCTCCATATAAATTTTAGAATCAGCTTGTCAAAGACTATTCAAAACAAAAAGCTTTCTGGAATTTAATGGAATTGTTTTGAATTGATTGATAAATTTAAGGAGGACTTACAGCTTAAAAATAGTAAGTCCTCCGATTCAAGAACACTTGATATTTTTCAGTTTATTAACATTTTCTTTAATATTGCTAGGAATATTTTTAATTTTCAGTATAAAGACTCAGTAAATCATTCCTAAATATTTCATAACTTTTTGCTGTAAAAATTGTATTTTTAACATTTTAATCTTAAATAATTGTTCATTGCTAATATACAGGAATACAATTTTTTTTAATATTAATCCTATAACCTTGCTAAACTTCCTTATTAGCTCTAGAAATTTTGTAGATTTCTTAGGATTTTCTATATAGACAAACATAACAGCTATGAGTAAAGACAGTTTAATTCTTCTTTTCTAACCTGGATGTCATTTATTTATTTTTCTTGCATTAATGCGTATGACAGATAATCCAGTACAATATTAAATAGAATTGGTAAGAGAGTATATCTTTGCTTTGTTCCAGATATTTAAGAGAAAGCATTCAGTACTTTCATTAAGTACCAATGACGCAGGCTATAAATTTTTCATAGATACCATATATCAGATTGAGGAAGTTTCTTTGTAATCCTAGCTTGCCATGAGATCATATCATAAATGGATATTAAATCTAGACAAATGAAAACTTAGAAGATGTTAAATTTTAATTTTTTTATCCCGTCTGTCTAATAGGTGTCTTAGAAAAAGATACAAGTAAAGATATCAAGAAGAGAAATAATAAAGAAGATATTTTTCAGATCTTTGTCCTACCCAGAAAGATATAATAAAGGGATAGTTCTCAGAGATAGAGACACAAGTTTTCATGTAAAAGGTTTCACATGTGTCCAATGCAATGAATGACAGAAGACCCATACCTAGACTCTCCTCAAAAAACTTTAGAATAACTAAAATAAAGATATTTCAAAAAATTCCAGAGTTCAGAAATAACACATCAGAAAGGTAATATGAATCAGATTGACATCAGACTTCTCATCAGCTACACAGAATGCGAAGACAAAATGGTGCAATATTTCCGAAGCTGTGAAGTAAAATGATTTTGGAAGCATATTTTAACAGCAAACTATGAACAAATAGATAAAAAATAAAGTTAGTTTTAGTCATGAAGAGACTCCATTAAATTTCTTTCTTTCCTACCTGTTTTTGAAAGGGAAAAAAAAACTTGATAATCTATCTCAGCAAAAACAAAAGCAACAACAACTAAAAAGAACACAATGGCACTAAAAAATAGTGATACTGAATCAGAATTGCAATAAAAATGTTTCAAAAAGACAGCTGAACAAAAGTCTGCAAAGCAGTTGATCTCAATGATTAATAGTCGATCCGCACAACATCATTAAGGATAAAATGAATCCTATTTGATAAGTAGTGTAGGTGATGACGTAGGGGTGATCTTATATATCTTAAATGAAAGTTAAAAACTTCAGGAATAACAAACATGCGTAAAAGCAAATCACAGCCTAGTATGCAAACTCCTAAAATATCACTTAATTTTGAGCCCTTGATTGATAGAATGTAAGAAATGAAAATGTCGCTGACTACACAGATTAAAGCAGTATCTGCAGAGTGACAGAAGTTTCTTGGGAAGACTGATTGCATTTCCTCTGGATGAGTCAGTTACAGTAATTGGTTCTGCAGTGAATAATATTTCCATACACTTAATGATGTTTATTATTTTTAAATCCTCCAAATTAAATCTATAAACAATCTATAAAAAAACATGATTATTAAAGAAAAAAAAAACTAGAGATGTGACCAATTCTGAAATTGTAAAAGCACTTATATAGCTGGCAGGAGTTGGGCATATGGGTCAGGGAGAAACTTGCTTGGAAGTTGGCTCACATAGATGAATATTAAGACATACCTGGAGTTGTTGGAAAGAGTTTCAATAAATAATATAAAGCTATAATGATAGACAATAAAAGAGCTAAAATAATGTGCATTGTACATTTTTTAAGTGAGATGATACATAAAAGTGGTATAAGTGATCTAACTTCTTTCACAATCAGGACTCAATATTATCTAAATTTGATAACTTTTATAATTGAGTTTTACGCATATTTTTTACAGTGGTGGTAGCTTTTCAACTGACTTCTTTAGAGGTTGTGAATTTGAACACCTTCAGGAGTCACTAGGTACTGTAAGTGAAAGAAGCCACCAGTAAAAAGAAACCATGGTAAAGAGACTGTGGCTGCCTCTTAACTCCAAGCACTTATTGCCAACCAGGAAGCAGGTCCAGTGTTGTCAGATATTCTAATTGTGCAAGAGAATTTGCATATAAAAATTTTTGCATAATCTTCAGATTTTGTGTATCAGAAATGCTTCAAGAATCAACATTGTAGGAACCAAGAACAAAATGTAATTCTAGGCCACAGCTTCTTATGAAACACTAATTTCCCATTCTGGTACCATAAATGGCCTTGTTCTATAAGCAAGACCTGAGAGTATGAATATATTTGGTGGCTTTTCATTTACGCAGGATTTGGTAATGGTATGCAGTGGAACAAGCCCTCAACTGGGACTCAGAAAAGTGTTATTCCTGTGCCATCTCTGTCACCCCTCAGCTGTGTGAACCTTGGTCAGGCCACTCCCCACTCTGAACTTGACTTCTTTATTGCTAAGGTTAGATTAGATAATTGAGTTTTAAAATTCTATTACTGGCTCTAAATTGTACCTATATTGAAATGAAACTAGCTGAACAGAAAAAAAGAAAAAGGCACGGGTTTACAAAAGAAGAAAGAAAAGAAAGGAAGGAAGGAAGGGGAGATAGAAGTGAGAGGAGAGAGAGAGAGAGAAAGAGAGGGGGGAGGGGAAGGGAGGGGAGGGGTGGGGAGAAGAGGAGAGGAAGGAAAAAGTGGCAAAAAGACTTTCTTTCACTGCGTTCCCAAATGAAGAAGTTCTAAGTCATAAGGACAAGGAAATAAAATTGAAGTGAATTTTCACTCTGTTCACATTACAGGTTCAAAACAGCCCAGATATTTTTACATTGGGAAACAGCATCTTATTCCTCAAAGAAAATAGACATCAACAATTATATTGACCTAATTTCAAAACAATATGCCAAGAAGATTAAGGTTGAAAAGGAGGGGAAAATGTGGGTAACAATATAGAATGGCAATAGGAACAGACCATATTTTATAGGGAATCAGTCATCTTTATGTAACTTAGCCCTTGATTCTGCAGGTGCCAAATCTAACCAAAGATCCCAAGTATTAAAAAAAAATAAGACTTTTAGTATTTTTTTGTGTTAACCCTTTACATCATTATGCTTCCCTAATCAAGTAAAGAAAGCTCTGTGTTCAATTCTTAGACTCAGTCTTGATTTCAACAGGCAAGGTGGAAAAAGTTTTACATTTAAAGTGAGATTTCCAAAAGAGTAGATCTTAAAAGTCCTCATCACAGAAAATAAATAAATAAATGTAACAATGCATTGAGACAATGTTAACTAAACAGTATGGTGATCTTTAACCAATATTTACAAATATAGAATCATTATACTGTACAGAATACAACTCTATCTCCATTCATCTCAAAATTACACTTGGAGTTGGGGCAAAGTATTATTTTCTCTCTAGAATAGTGCTGAATTTCATAAAGCAGCCCATGTTCTAGCATGGTGTATGGATGGTGTGCATAGCTTAAAATCTCTCTTCTCTCCCATGAAAGAATGAAGGGAAATAAACTGAGGTAGTGATGGGTGATGTGTGATTATAAAATCTGTAGACACAGGAAGGATAAGGCATAAAGGAAAATGAGGGGAAGAGATGGAGTAGATTTCAAGGGCTGCTCTGTTGTAACCATCTTTAAGAAAGAACTGAATTTCCCAAATCACCTTTTCTTTCTTTGTTGAAAATTCATTCACTCTTCAGTCTATACTGGAATTGATCATTTGCTCAGCAATAGGTGAAAAGAGGCTGCCTTGGTCTTGAAAAGCCCTTTCTATAAGAGGAAAACAATATTAACCATGACTTTCTTGTTAAGCTGCCAAGGGCACCCAAGGGCTTTTAAAAATGTCATTGCCCGGCTTTCTGCTTACCCATTGAGACTCTTTAGTGCAGTGAGGAAGGAATATGCTGTATCACTTTCATCTTACCTGACTCTATACCACAGTGAGGTTGAAAACACCTGAAGAGAAATGGCGGGTCCCAACTGACCCTTATAGCATCATTGAGATGGCATAGAAACTATAGAGAGTTAAAAAGTGAACCTTCATTTTGTGTTTCCAGTGATTCTAATGAACTTCGGTAGTTTGAATAAACATTTTTTAATATTTTAATCTGAATAACATTTGCATAGGGAATTGGCATACAAAATAAAATTTAATTAAAATATCTTTATTAGGCACAATCCATATGTTTTAAATCAAACAAAATATAAAACATGGCTCCTACATGCTTGCACACCTGTGTACATGTGATAGCATGAGTTGGAATGAAAGGTATGAGAGAAGCACTAAAAAAATAAATTTATTAACAAAAATAAAAATGATATATTAATGTGTCATATTACAAGTAGAGAAAGTAAATAAATATTTTACTGTACACTGAGCATATCAGACCTATTATTAAGCTGTATTTAACCACATCCTCTTATGTTGTTACTTTTCAGGCACAGCAATTCTTTGGAATCCTATTTGATGTGCTGGCCTATAACATTTGACCACACTTACAGCACAAGTGTAAAATCAATTTTCTCTTCTCCCATTTATCTCTGTACTGATGTTAGTTGGCTCTCTAATGGAATGATTCTTCTGGAGAGGTAGTTATTTTACTTCAGAGTGGCATTTCAGAAGTCTTAAATGGGCTGAAGAGATGGCATGTGACCTTTAGGAATATTTTAGTTCAATATTTCTTTGAAAAAGAACTATTTAACCCTGTGTATGTTATTATATTGCTGATGCCTCTTTTGTTCCTGTTTGTATTCACTGTACCATAAGAAAGTTTGGTTTTCTTTATGTCAGAACAATGTTGGAGTTCTATTAACTGCAAAATTTGATACTTGTGTCTTTGTTAAAAGTGATAATTTCACAATTAAACATTGTGTATTATAAAACGGCTTCTCGATTATATTTTCTTTAAGCAGAATATCATTTTCTTAATCTTGTTTATCATAACTTTTTTTGATATATGCAAATACCAAATATCTACATGAAAAGGACATCATTTTTAAAACACCATATGGCAGCTAATCTACTTCTTTGGAGAACTTGTTTATTAATCACTGTATTTTTTAAAAAAAGAATATTTAACTTTCACTATACTTAAAATTTTTCATATATTTTTACCTCTTACATCATTTATATTTTCTTTCTTAAATAAATTGATACTTAATTTTATTTTCAATTGAAGATTATTTATAAAATCTTAAGATGTAGTATCATACTCTATTTTACTTATCTAACTTTAGAAGTAATGAGCTATTAAATACTAATTTTAGCATTCTTTTTTAGTAAATTTTTCTCCCATAATTATACTTTGTCTTTTTTTAATCACTGTATAAATTTTAAAAAATTCTCTTCTAGCAGATATATGCTCTGAAAATATTATCTTTAGTACAGTAACTGTACTTCCTAAATCTCACTCCATTACCCCAAACAGTAACTTTGAAAAAAAACTCTTTCATATGTGGGGAAAGAGTCTTAGTATTAACCTTTAGAATTGGACAACATATATTTTAGTATGTTCATCGTGAATTACAACTGTTTAATTCCTTTTTCAAAATGTAAATAATTCATAATGACAAAGGTTATGGGGAAGGTTTTTTGACAATAGAAAAAAATAAATATATTTGTTAAATCTTCCTTTTGTGTTCTTCTAAAAAAGATTTTTGTGTGTACTTCTGTTATTATGGTATATAAAATGGCCACATTGTTATCTACCAAGCATACACCCAATATTTTGAATATCTTTGTGTATATTCTATAAATATCTGTTGACCACAGACCTACTTTCCTAATCAAGAGGAAAAGGTAAATCTTATCCCTGGAGAATTATAAAAACTGAGCACATCATGATTTTGACCCTCTGTCCCCACCACCACCTCAAGATATTTCATACAGGTAAAAGTTTACCCAAAACCTCAAGAGGAAAACAAATGACCCAAGCAGAGAAATATACTGTAGACGGTGAGATGAAGGGAGACTTTTTGCTTGGCGACAGACAGATAGATGAACTTGAAGTCCTGTGTCCTGAACTTCTTTCCCCTTACCTACTTCTGACAAGATCAAACTGTTGATATTAAAACTTAAGGAATTTTGCTTTACTTTTAGTAAAGAAGGAAATCAAGTGTTCACAACTGGTGACCAGGACCAACCCATCCCAATGGTAGCAGCCATATTCAAAACTAGATCTTCAAGGGTACTAAAGCCTAAAAAACAGACTCGAGACTTTGAAGTGAATATTAACAAATACAATAACATATTATATTACAGCACATTCAATATTAAGAATATATGTGAGAAAAAAATGTTCTACTATTTTGTGTGTGTGTGTGTGTGTGTGTGTGTGTGTGTGTGTCTGTGCGCATTGTGAGACAGATTTTAGTTTTTCCAGCAGATGGTAGTTAGAATTTGCTTCTCTCCCCACCATGGTACTGGCTTCTAAAGCAAGGCAGGTTTCCTCATTCCCACCTCTCACATGGGTGGCCCAGGATAATCTTTCATATGGTACTGAAACAAGAGATTACTATCTACACTACAGCTTTTATTTAAACTAAGAAAGTGAGTTTGAAGAGAACCCTATTGATCCCTTAATATGATCCCCCAATCTGGATCATATGCAACTTAGGTTGTATAAATTTTGAATTTGATAGTTGCTTAATGCTCTGAATGGCAAAACTTGGAACACATCTCAAATATCTAAGCTTGCATTTGTCTGTTTATTTACAAATCAATACTACAAAAAACCGATTCAAAAGCACTTGAGAAATCTCATTTATGAAATAGTACTTTGAGTTATCTAGTTTCTTCCCTATTCTTAGGAACTCTAGGTGTCTCAATTTTACAATGTTTCTACATCTTCATGTCCAGTCACCAAGCAAAATAATAATTTTGAGCTATGTGTGTATATGTGTGTATGTGTATGTGTAAAATATATATATATACATATATATGTATGTATGTATGTATATATAAAATACTTTTAGAACCAGAATAATAATTTGACTTTGCTAAAAGCCATCACATATTCTTTCAAGGGAGAACCATAGTAATGTTAAAATAATATTATTAAATACTAAATATTTTAAAACATTTCATGGCCAAGAAGCAAATATTTATAATTTACTGTTACTGCTGGTAATAGAATATTACTAGGGTTTAAAACAGATTCTTAAATAACATTTTTTACTTTATTAAATAACATGTTTTACTTTATTATTTCTAATTAGCACAAGTGTTTATAAAGTTTTCCATTTTTGTAGCTGGGGTCCACATAACTAAAAAGAATAGAGCATAAGATAGTTCCATCATTCTCGTGGTCTTGTTAGAAATGAGGGCAGGGAGATTGCATTGCATTAAATGCTTTATTTCCAGTTCCTGGAAGAGTACCTCATGTATAACAAATAAACCATCATTTATGAATAAATGAACATGCAATCTGATAAGACCAACTTATTATTCTGCTTTATTAATAACAATGGCAATAATTATTAGACAAATTATGTTGTTTCTGATTCAACCTGATAAGAAAATCATGGTCTCCTATAAATGACCTATGTATATATTTCTTTATGCAAGCTTCTTTATAAAAGATTTGAAACAAAATAAAGAACTGTTTGAGAACAATCAACCTGAAAAACCATCTGAAGACTAGATGAACAGAGGTTCTATAACTAAGAATATAAAGAAGGAGCCAAATTAAGACTGGAATGAGGGATGAAGATGCTAAACGGACAACCACACACCCACATGTGGCAGTTAAGAATCAGAAGTGCTATCTCAACTGTGTAGATTATGCATTGAAGAGAAAGTGTCCCCAGCCCCACACCAGGCCCCCAGCCCAGAGCACCAGCATTAGGAATAGAAGCCCCAACACCTGGCTGTGAAAATCAGGGGAGATTCATTTCATCTGGGTGAAAAGGAAGGCTGCTGGAAACCCAGGCCCACACCAAGACACATTAAATTAAAATGGCAAAGGTTAAAGACAAAGAGAGAATCTTAAAAACAGCAAGAGAAAGACAGTTATCTACAAGGAAGTTCTCATTAGAATGGAATGTCAGCTGATTTCTCAACAAAAACTTTATAGGCCATAAAAGATTGGCACAAAATATTCAAAGTGATGAAAAGCAAGGGGCTACAACAAAGACTACTTTACCCAGAATGACTATAATTTAAAATTCAAGGTGAGATAAAAAGCTTCCCAGACAGAAAAATTCTAAAGGACTTCATCACCACCAAGCCAGTATTACAAGACATGTTAAAGGGACTTTTTTTAAGAAGAAGAAGGAAGAAAAAAATAGAACATAAATAAGAATAATAAAATGGTAATAACTATGTACCTATCAATAATCACTATGAATGAATTGACTGTTTCAATCAAAAAACATAGGGTAGCTAAATGGATAAGAAAATAAGACCCATACACGTGCTGCCTACAGGACATCAACCTCAGATCAAAAGACACACTCAGACTGATGTAAAGGGATAGACAAAGATATTTCGTGAAAATGGAAATGAAAAAAAAAAAAAAAAAGCTGGGGTAGCAATAATTATATCAGGAAAAAAATAGACTTTAAAACAAAGGCCATAACAGACAAAGAAGAACATTTCTCAATGCTAAAGGAATCAATCCAACAAAAGGATATAATCTTTGAAAACATTTATGCACTCAATATAAGAGGGCCTAAATATATAAATCAAATGTTTACAGTCATAAAAGGAAAGATCAATAGGAATATGGTTATACTAAGAGACTTTAACACTGCATTGACACCAATGAATAGATCTTCCAGGCAGAAGAATCAACAAGAAATCAGTGGCTTTGAATGACACATTAGACTAGATGGATTTAATTGATAATTTTATAGCATTTCACCCCAATTCAGAAAAATATACATTCTTTTTAAGAGCACACAAAACATTTCCAAGATATATCACATGTTAGGCCACAAAACAGGTCTCAATAAACTTAAGAAGTTTGAAATCATATCAAGTGTCTTCTCCGACCACAATGGTATGAAACTAGAAATAAATTTCAAGAAAAAAACTGAAAAACACACAAACAGATGGAAGCTAAATAACATGCTACTAAACAATGAATGAGTTAACAATGAGATCAAGGAAGAAATCAGAAGATCCTTGAGAAAAATAAAAATAAAAATGGAATAACCCAAAATTTGTGACACAACGAAATCAGTTCTAAGAGAAAAATTCATACCAATATAGACCTACCTCAATAAACAAACAAACAAAAACCCCTCAAAGAAATAAACTAACCTTACATCTAAAGAAACTAGAAAAAGAACAGCAAACAAAGTCCAAAGCAAGTAGAGGGAAGGAAATTATAAAGCCCGGACCAGAAATAAACAAAATAATGTCTAAAAAAAATAAATAATACAAACAACAAATGAAACCAAGAGCTGGTTCTTTGAAAGGATAAACAAAATTGTGGGCTCCACAGAAATACAAAGAATTATAAGAAAACACTATGAGCAATTATATGCCAATAAATTGGACAATCTGGAAGAAATGGATACATTTCTAGAAACATACAATCTTCCAAGACTAAGAAACAGAAGATCTGAACCAACTGATTACTACTAACAAAATCAAATCAGTAATCAAAAAACTCCCAAACTTCTAAAACACAAAACACAAAAGTCCTGGACCAGATGGCTTCACAGGTGAGTTTTACCAAACACTCAAAGAATTAACACCCATACTTCTCAAACTATTCCAAAAAATTCAAGTGGACGAAAGGCTTCCAACCTCATTTTACAAGGCCACCTTTACCCTGATTCCAAAAGGCAGACAAAAACATTAAAATAAGTTATAGGCTGATATCTCTGAGGAGCACAGATCTGGAAGTCCTCAACAAGATATTAACAAACTAAATTCAGCAATGCATTAAAAAAATTATAAAACATGATGAAGTGGAATCTATTTCTGGGATGCAAAATTGGTTCAATATTTTCAAATCAATTTACGTGATATACTTCATAAACAAAAGGAAGGATAAAAGTCATATGATCATATCAATAAATGCAGAAAAGTTTTTGACAAGATTCAGCATCCAATTACGATAAAAACTCTCAGCAAAGTGTGAATAGAGGGAACATACTTCAACGTAATAAAGACCATTATGCGAAAAATCTACAGCTAACATCATGCTCAATGGTGAAAGCTAAAGGCATTTTCCTTAAGATCAGGAACAAGACAACGATGTCCAATTTCATCATTTTCATTCATCATAGAATTAGAAGCCCTAATCACAGCAATCAGACAAGAAAAAGAAATAAAAGGCATCCATATTGGAAAGGGAAAAGTAAAACAATCATTATTTGCAGATGACGTGATATTATATAACGAGAACCAAATGAATTCCAAAACTATAAGAACTGGTAAATGAATTCGGTAAAGTATCAGGATACAAAATTAATATTCAGAAATAAGTTGCATTTTTATATACCATGATGAAATATCAGAAAGAGAAATTAGGAAAACAATTCCAAATCCAATGCATCAAAAAAAAAATTAAATACCTGAGAATAAATTTAACCAAGGAGGCAAAAACCTGTGCTCATAAAACTATAAGACATTGAAGAAAGAAAATACAAATAAATGAAAGCATATACTGTTCTCGTAGATAGGAAGAATTAAATTAAATTAAATTAAATTAATTAAATTAAAATGTCCATACTACTGAAAGCAATCTACAGATTCACTATAATCTTTATCAAAATACCAATAGCATTTTTCACAGGACTAGAAAAAATAATCCTAAAATTTATATGGAACCACAATAGACCCAAAATAGTCAAAGCAAACTTGAGAAAAAAAGAACAAAGTTGAAAGTATCACACTACTTAATATCAAACTATACTACAAGGCTCTAATAAGTAAAACAGTATGGTATGGCATAAAAACAGACACGTAGATAATGGAGCACAATAGAATATCCAGAAATAAATCCACACTTATATGGTCAATTAAGCTATGATAAATAAGGCAAGAATATACAATGGGGTATAGGCAGTCTCTCCAAAACATGTTGTTGGGAAAATTGGACAAACATATGCAAAAGAATGAAACTGACTCACTTTCTCATACAATACGCAAGAATACTCAAAATGGATCAAAAACTTAATTGTAAGACCTGAATCTGTAAAATTCCTAGAAGAAAACAGGCAGTAAGCTCTTTGACACTGCTCTTAGTAATATTTTTTTGGATATATCTTTTTGGGCAAAGAAAACCAATAAAAAAATTAACAAATGGGAGTACATCAAACTAAAGAGTTTCTACACAGCAAAAGAAACCATCAACAAAACAAAAAGACAATCTGCTGAATGGGCAAAGATATTTACTAATAATTGTTACATTTAATAAGGGATTAATATCCAAAATATATAAGGAACTCATATGATTTAACACAAACAAATAATCCAATTTTAAAAAAATGGGCAGAGGACCTGAATAAACATTTCTCCAAAAGGGGCATACAGATGGCCAATAGATATATGAAAAAATTCTCAAAGTCACTAATCATCAGGGAAATGCAAATTAAAACCACAATGAACTATCACTTTATACCTGTCAGAATGGCTATCATCAATAAATCAACAAACAAGTATTGGCAAAGATGTGAAGAAAAGGGAATCCTCCTGCACTATTGGTGGGATTGCAAATTGCTGCAGCCACTATGGAAAACAGTATAGAGTTTCTTCAAAAATAAAAAAATAAAAATAGAACTACCTTTTGACTCAGAAATTTCACACCTGGTTATTTATTTAAAGAAATCTAAAACATTATTTTGAAAAGATATATGTACCCCTATGTTTATTGCAGCATTATTTATAATAGCCAAGATATAGAAGCAACCTAAGTGTCCATCAACAGACAATTGGATAAAAAAGAAATGGTACATATATACAATGGAATATTACTTGGCCATAATAAAGAATGAAATCTTACCATCTGTGATGGTATGGATGAAACTAGAGGGTATTATGCCTAATGAAATAAGTCATATGGGGAGGAACAAATACCATATGATCTCACTTATATGTGCATCCTACAGAACAAAATAAATGATCAAACAAAATACAAACCATCACAAACACAGAGAACCAACTGATGATTGCCAGATGGGAGCTGGATTGGAGGTGAAGCGATTAAGAAGTACAAAGTTGTAGTTACAAAATAGTTAAGGGGATGTAAAGTACAACATAGGGAATATAGTCAATAATATTGTAATAATTATGTATAATTCCAAGTGGGTAATAGACTAAATGGGGAATCTCTATATAAATGTCTAACCTCTATGCTGCACCCTGAAAATAATATTGAATGGCAACTACAATTGAAAAATTAAAAGAAAAGAATAAAGAACTCATTCAATTATTGAAAATGGATGTGGAAAAAAAATACTAAACCCTGTGAGAATAAAAACCTTCTTAGATTATTTTATTTATTTTCTACTTAAAGCATTCATCAAAGACATGCAAATAGTTCTGTTAACAATTTATTTCATACACTTTCTTGTTGGTGCAATGCATTTAAATATAAAAGCATCATAGATATTGCCTACCTTTTCTTTCTTTTTACAATGACCTAAAATATGTAAAAACATCATTTGGCCAAAGTTAGAGTTTCAATCTCATTTTTGTTCTTTATATAACAGAGCCCTCATGAAACAAATAAGCTCTGTACAGAAAATTGAAAAATGCTTATCAGTTTTAAACAAAGCACAAGATCTACAGAGTTAGAGACACATTTCTTTTCATTATAAGACAGAAGTCAGGACTTTACATCACAGGAAAGTTGAATTTCTGCTTATGCAGTTGCTAGAAATCTAAGAAGCCCAATGACATAGCAATTATCCCTGATATATTAAGCTTTGGATCACTACACTAAACCTGTTTATTGTATCAGCATAACCTCTTCACTTCCTTTTTACTTTTTCTTTTGTTTCCTTTCACAAAAATAATTTAAATGAACCATAAATGCACTTATTGGATGCCACGACTGAACTTCTTAGGAATTAAAGCAATGATCAAAATTGCTAAATGCAATAACATGAACTTTTATGCCAGGTTAGATTTTTAAGGCCCTGATATAATTCACTTGTTATAAAATAAGTGCTATTTAGGTGCCTAACTGTAATCCTACAATACATCCTGTGACATTTTCTATTTATTGGACTTAAAAAACTTTTTCGTAGTAGATAATATTTATAATATTCTCTATGTCTATGTAATCATATATTCACAAAATACTTTTTACTAGAGCTTTCTAGAACATGGAATGATTTCAGTATTTGCAATGTCTCCATACGGAGTGCGTGTGCACATGCACGCACACACACACACACGCACACAAACACACACACAAACACACATAAATTCTTTAAGGACAAGTCAAATCATAAGATCAAAAGCAACTCCATGAAGTTTTTCTATATTTCCTAATTCCCAAGATGGAAAAGCAATTTTTGTGTTTTAGAGGCAAGATGGATAGGAAAAGAAGAGTTGTTTGGCATTTATTCTTTGAAGTATAAATCAATAATTTAAAAGTAACTAAATATAGTAATATATTAATAGCATATTCCGTACAAAATTTGTTTAGCAAACACAGGTTTAATATGCTGAGTCTTTCAATTTTGCCGAGCAATTAATGAGGTTCTCTGAAGGAATTTATTGCACAGGTTTAAAAACATAAACTTGTCCCTTGGAATTCCTGCACTAGAGTACTTCACATTCATAATTTGCAGGAAAGAAAACTTTTACACTATGATCTTTTGATACATCAAAGGATGGATAAGTTTTTTCTTAAAAAAAAGAAAAACCCTACTCTAGAGGATTTCTGTCAAGATGGCAGAGCAGTTAAATGTTGTGCTTGATCTTCTCCCTAAAACATCAAAATTACAACTAAACTACAGAACAACCATCACTGACAATCACATAAAGTCTAGCTAAACAGAAGTCCTATGACTAAGGACATACAGAAGAAGCCATGACAAGACCGGTAGGAGGGATATAGATGTGGGATAGGCTGGCCCTGCACTCACGTGTGGCAGTTAAAGACTGGGAGGGATAGCTTAGCTGTGAAGGTCCCCCAGGAGGATTGAGAGGTCCTGGACCCACACCAGGCTCCTCACCCTAAGGCCCCAGTGCTAAGAACAGAAGTCTTCACTACTTCTAGCTGTGAAAACCAGTGGAGGTTGTGGCCGAGTAAGATTAAAAGTGGCTGGAGTCCCAGGTGTTCCTCTTAAAGGGCCCCTGGGTGCTTACTCACTTGCTCTGAGCTCCAGCACTGAGGCAACAGCTTGAAAGGCACCAGGGACATATGCAGAGGAGCTAAATTGTCTGGCTTCAGGGTGATGACTGGAAGGGCAGCTTTCTCTTGGAAAAAAGTGCTGGCAGAAGCCATTGTTCCTTTTTTGAACCCTCTTGACTCCCAGTGTGAAGATACAGTCAGGTGCTATAACTGGATCTCTATCAACCTGGCTAACACTGTTGGCCCCACCCTGGTGATTCTCTGAGACTCTGCCCCATCCAAGTTTTTGGCCCACCCAAGCCGCTTCCAGTGGCTTTTCTATACAGACATCATGTGTTGCCGCATGCTGCAGACTTCCTAAAATCTTGCAAAGGCTTATAAAACTTGAGCAAGCAGCATCTATCCTTGTGTGCTCCATACCTCTTGCTGAGCAACCCCAAGTCCAGCAACTAGAGGTAGCTAGTCTTCACTCAGCTTGGCCTCTCAAGGCACCTCTAAGCCCCAAGCTAGTGGCAGCCATCTGTGGATTTCTCGGTGGCTTATGCAAGGTGGCCCTGGCAGAGCACTAGCTTAAGACTAATCTGGAGTACCACCTGGGCTGCATCTGAGAACAACACACCGAAAAGACAGAGTGGGCAGGCACCAGAGCCATGCTAAAGTGAATCCTGCTCCATAGGGTCAGCCCCTCACTAGCCAGTCCTCACGATCAATCTGCCTGAAGGTCATTCCCTCCCATTGAAGGAATGGGTGAAAAAAGGAAAGAGATTAAAAAATACAAAGTGGTAGTTACAAAATAGTCATGGGGCTGTAAAGTATAGCATAAAGAATATATTCATTAATATTGTCATAACTACATATAGTGTCAGATGAGTACTAGATTTATTGGGGTGATCACTTCAGAAATTGTATAAATATATAACACTATGTTGTACTCCTGAAACTAATATACTATTGTATGTCAGTTGTAATTGAAAAGAATTTTTAAATGTTAAAAAAACTACTCTAATAGTAATTTTACCTTTTAGCTTATGCACCTGGATTCTAATTAGTTGGCCTTTCTTTTCACGTCTTCCTAAAACATGAATACAATTGACTTTTCTAGCCAACTACCTAGTGAACAAAGAGTTTGTCAACTTTGTCACTCTTGCTATTTGGGAAGGAATAACCCTTTTTGTTGGGGACTATCCTGGGCATTGTACATTGTTTAGCAGATGCCAGTAACTCTCTTTCTTCAATTGTGACAACCAAAATTGTCTCTCATTGCACAAAATATCTTTTAAATCATCAGTCGAAGCAGGTATCTAAGTCTTTCCATAACACTGATTCAGTGTGTAACATTGGGCAGAGTTGGAGTTGTGATGTTGTTAGATGACTAATTATTTCCAGTACATCTGCAAGTGACTCTGATTTGTTTTATAACTTTTCTCTTAAATATATCAATTTGTTTTAATTGTGTTAATGTGTTCTTGTGATGAAAGATACATTAAAACAAAATCAACTGATTGAATTAATGTGTGGTCATATATTTTCAATGGCACAACAAAGTACATAACGAGACACTCTAATAAAGAAGAGCACATGGCAGAACTATCAAACATGCAAACATGGTATAGTCAGTACATCTGATTCTCAATTTTACAAACTTCTGTAGTTGCGGCGTACCCTATTTCCAAATAACAGCTATAATCTGGACCTGTGTTAGAGCTAAATGGAAATCTTTAAGAAATCAGTAGAGTCATTTTTAAAAAACATTCCCAGAGATGAAAAGTTAAAAGAGTTAATATATTCAATGCATCATTACTTCTCAACATCCTTCAACAAAATGCAAATCAGTTACTCGCGTACTATATATATTTCAACACAGTGGAATAAGTAAATATACATTATACATGTAATTCTAAACATAATTGAATAATTTTGTTTCTAAAAGAGCAGAGGTGTCTAACAATCTGTTTAAATACATTGTATTTTACACAACCCTAGTGAGGAATAAAGCATAAAAGTTATAACTTGTATAATTTAATGTGTTCTCCAGTGCGAACTTTCTGGGAACTGCTGCCACCTGTTGGTTATAGATTACAATACACAAGAGAACAGCTCCGGCTGCTAGAAATTCTGTACACACATTAGGAATTTACTATGGCCATTTGCATTTATTAATATTTATAAATATAACTTTAATCACTTGAAATCTAATCACACTTTATTAACATAGTTAGGATGTATATTATTGCAGTTGTCATACAATTTAACTTAAAAAAATGTGCTCCAAAATTATTAGTATTTTGAAACAGCGTCAAACCTTGCTTATAATTAGCTAGTTTCAAAAAGAAGACAGGGAAGAAATGGCATAATCAGTCACAGAATATTTCTATAATTGATATTCGATAATGATTTCCTGCAAAGCTGATTTTGTTAACCTATACAATGGCAATAATACTGTTTCAATGCAGGAAATTGTCACACTAACGACTTAGCTGTGAAAAGAGATTTAAGGGTGTAAACAAATTAGAAACACCAAAGCCAACTTTAGCTCTAACCAAAAGTGTGGGTCTATATGTTACCATAAGAAAAGACCCTTTATATGCCAATAACAGAATAAACATTTTAGAGAGTTACTGCAAAACTGACAAGATGCCAGAATACCACTTTTTAAGAAGAGCAGTTCTAAAGAAAGATGGTAAATGTCAAACATCCTTTGGGATCTGTTTCTATCTCTGAATTATATGATATATAATATATATGATAAATTTGC
Source organism: Rousettus aegyptiacus (assembly GCF_014176215.1). Classification (NCBI taxonomy): domain Eukaryota; kingdom Metazoa; phylum Chordata; class Mammalia; order Chiroptera; family Pteropodidae; genus Rousettus; species Rousettus aegyptiacus. The sequence continues at coordinate 23,287,435 of NW_023416288.1, forward strand.
TCAATTTTTAAAAAGCTTAACTGAAAATGATATAACCTTTATAACAGTGCTGCTTTTAGAGGTATACAATTTTTTAACCAATAAGTATTTTTAAGCAAATACTATATGTTCTAGGTAGATGCTTTGGTAGGTACTGAAATCTCTCTTAAGGCATCAAATATGAGAAGGGCACTTCTCTTCTTGAGAAAAATATGCTTATCTAAATGTGACTCCATTTTAATTACTGATGATTTTGATGAAACTACTTTGCCTTTATTGGTAGAACAAGTAGCAATTGAAAGAATTCTGAAAGCAATGGACCTTATAAGTTACCTCACAGTGGCTGAGGGCTGCAGAAAGATTAACATTGTCCAGAGATGCAGAGTGGTGAACGGTGGGAAAAAATCATGACAGATCTGGCTCTTAACAATAGCTTAAACACTTGTTGCCCGAGTAAACTTGTTTAAGTCTCTTAACTTCTCTAGGACTATTTTCTCTTCATTCGATATCAAAAGCGAGACTAGACTCACTGATACCTAGGTTTCTTTTCAACCACAATAATCCACTATTCTAAACAAGACTCCACAGTAATTTCATATTTAAAACAAATATCATGATCATTAATCTTGTCATATTCTCAATAAATTTAACACCCTCCCTTTAATGCCTATGTCTACGTAGGACTGGTGATTCTTCATATTTCCATGGTTCTGTTGTTTTGGAAGGCATTAACTTCATAATGCTTATACTGACATATATTTTACTTCCAACTAATATTCTAATACTTAGGATCACATACTGAGAAAATAAAGATGAATAAGAAATGGTTCTTGCCTTCAAGTAGGTAACAATCTAGTATAGAGGTCAAAGACAGAAAGATAATAATATTGTAGTTGCAAGAAATAAATATAAGAACTACCTGGCCCAGTTTTATGGTGAGTGGGGAAGGGGTTAGAGAAGGCATGTCAAAGGAAGGAACCACCCAACATGAGTTTTGAAGAATGTGTTAAAAGGTGACTAGGAGTACACAGAGAAATAAATGATATAGAAAAACTATTATATCAACAGAAGCAATAAAAAGAATAAACATAAGAACATTAACAACAGAAAAGAGAAGTTTGTAAAAATATCACACAGAACAATATATATGGTAATAACGTACTTTGGAATAAAAGAAGTATGATTGGAAAGCATATAATAGATATTGGAGGTGTCTACTTTATAATTGGTTTTCCTTTAATAAGAAATTAAAATAACTAAAAGAGAAACAAACATTCAAATGTATAAAAGAAGTTTATATCCCTGGGAAAGAAAGTTTAATCTTCAGATTAAAACTACCCAGGAAAAGGTTGATACAGAATGATTAACATTAAAACATAAAGTGTCAAAAATAGTGGACTTCAAGAATATTCACTGTAAAGAGAGTGACTACAAGATGCTGTATCTCACATCCGAGATATTCTATTTGATGGCATGTACTACATTCTGGCCTCCTATTCTGACCTAAAGGTCTTAAGGATAGCAGAGAAAGAAAAGCCTTTCCAACTGATCCAGGGTGGAAAGCAAGAATAGGACACTTAACCCTCAGCAGCATACTTAATAGGTATCTAAGGTTAGAGGCAGATCAGGACGCTTTCTGTTTCCCCTGGCAAGTCCTAATAGGGAATAGCAAAGAAATTCCCAGTTTCCTTGGGTGCACTCAGAATCCCTAGGCCTACCACTCTGGTGCACCTCTTCAATCAATCCCTGTGGATTCAGAACTTACTATGAAGAGTTGAGTGAATATAAAAGACTTGGAAATGAATTAAATAGCTCCACATAATATCTTGGCAGTAACAGAGTTGAAAAAATGGAGTCATCACAGAGCTCCTCAGAAGTGGCATTAAGTGAAAAAGACAATCTTCTTGGAGGGCAGAACATAAAGCAGTGTATCTTAAGATCTATTTTGCCTATAGGAAGATATGACTAAAAGTCAGGATTTACATTGCCTAATTACAGGGGCTAATTGTCTAACCAGCTGGTCAAAGACACTAAAGGAATAATATTAGAGCACTGTTGATAAATATTTTGAGAAAGGGGATATAGATATTGTCTTCGTCTGCTATAACAAAATGACACAGACTGAGTGGCTTAAACAACAAGCATTTATTTCTCACAGTTCTAAAGACTGGAAGTTCAAGATCAAGGTGTTAGCATATTCAGTTATTGGTGATTGCCCGTTACTGGCTTGTAGACAACCACCATTACACTGTGTGCTCACATAATGTCTTTTCTTTGCATATGTAGAGAGGGGAAGGGAGGGAGGAAAAGAAGGAAGGAGGGAGGGAGGAGGGGTGAGAAGGAGGGAGGGAGATCTAGATTCATCTGCTCCTAAGGGCACTAATCCTATCATAAAGGTCCCACCCTCATGAACTAACCTAAACCTAATTACCTCCCAAGGCTTCATCTCCAAATACCATCATATTGTGAGTTAGAAACATGAATTTTGGAGAGACACAAACATTCAGCTCATAACAGATAGACCTCTCATACTCAAAGCTGCCTCTCACTAAGAAACTCACTTCAATACAAAGGAAATGAGGCAATAAGTTGAAGTTTATGAGATACTAGTCTTAATGCATAGATCATCACCCAGCAGTGATTAGCTTTATAAATGATGCCTATTTAGGAATTATCATATGAGTTGAAAGATAATACCTTTTAAACATGGAGATCTATCCTGCAAGATGAAATAATATATGCTTTGTACCAGCAAGAAAATGTATTAATTTTTTTTCCACAAGCTGAATTCATGGATTTAGAAGAAATGAGAGTAGTACATGTATACTGCATATACCTAATGGCCCTCTCTAAATATTGCTGGTATTTGACATAGTGTTTCCAGGTGCAGGGATGAGACAGTCTTTCTTCTCTTCCCAGTATTATCAAACTACCTGCTCTCATCTCACTCTTGGTCCCTCTTTGCTTAGACACACACACAGTCATTTTCCTGAATAATGCCTATGCAGTTGGGGTAGCTGATCTGAAGTGGTTCCAGTACCAGGTAAGTACTATGCCCCAAACCATCCATTACCAGAACCTCAGGAAAACACTTATCTAAGTGATCATTTCTAATCTCCATAATGGCCCATACTGTAATCAGAGCTAAGACATGCTCCTGGAGATTCTAGAACTTCACTTCTTCTACCAGCTACAGTTTAGAGAGAAAGAGAGATAATGAAATTCCTGGAATCTAGCTTCCCTAGGACAGCTTTTACAACAGATCTTCTCTTAGCTTTAAGATCTCAAATAAGTTACTTGTCTCTTTGATCTCCAGTTTTGCCTCGGCATCCTAGATATTTCTCTGAAGTATGGGACCATCTTACATGAAAAACTAAGGCCAGGAAAGACTAATCAATTTGTCTGTAAAAAAGTAATGAACGAGTATGGATAGGAGACTTTTAGGTCTTTAAACAATCGTCTTTTTCCATTGATGACTAAGCAGCAAAGTATGTAAGACTGATTTGAAAAATAACTCTCAAGAGGTCAACGTCTCAAGTGAAGATCTTCACAGAAGAGGTTCTCTAGGCAGAGTTTTAGGCACTGAAACTGCACCAGACCAAGAAAACTCCCCAAAGCCAACAATGTTAGGTCCTTAATAAGCTAACATTCCAACCAACAATAGCCAAATAAGAAAACAAACAGAAAAAACAGTCATTTAACTCCTGGCAGTAAGAAATACAATGGAGAAAATAAAATAGGAAAATACAATTAGACAGTGAGGCTAACTGGATGAGATTGGATGTGAGGCTAACAAAGCTAGGGTGGTTAGAAATGGAGACGTTGAATGATGACAACTAAACAAAGGCTGTGATGCTGAGGAGCAGGCTTCTGAAAATGTGAAGGAGCCTTCCACGCAGAGAAAACAGCAAGTCCAGAGCCTTCAATGGGAAGAGGCGTAGAATACCGCCATCATTCTAATGGCAAAGTGGAGAAGAGTCATTCACAGTTGGGACGATAGAAGGGAGAAGGCCAGACTCTGTAGAGTTACAGAGGAGGGTGGAGAGGAGTGAGAGAGGGTGAATCGTATCCTAATTGCAATGAAGCCATTGGAGCGTCTGAACCAGGGAATGTGTATGGTCTGATTTAAGCTTATAAAGATCAGTGTGGCTGCTAAGGGGAGACTAAACAACAGAACTTCTGGTGGTTAAGAACACAGTTGTACAGATAAAGATGGTGAGGAGTAATCAGATTCAAAATATTGGTGGTAAAGCCAAAAGGGGTTCTCAATGGGGTAGATATGGAGTGTTTTGAAAAATGAATGATATTGCTTGAAGTGTCCACATGAAAAATAGTTCTAACACTTTCATCAGCCTATCAGGACTAAGACTGCATCTAGGTTAAAGTAGTATCATAGAAGGAGAAATATTTAACTACAATGAATGATCTTTAAGATATAATTAACTTCAAGCCTTCAGAATGCTATCCTAATCACTTAACACCACTGACATGAGCTCCAATTAAAGTCTTTTCCTTGCCTTTTCAAATACATAATACTTTAGTTTCTAGTCTTTATAACGCAATCTATTACAACACACCACTGACGCTAAGACAATTATTTTTATGGAAAGCAGCAATCCCCTTTCATTCTACTGTTTATGTTTCATGTTTCTTAGTAATGTATTTTTAATTTTGCTCTATATATTTGTTTGTTTACTTGTTTGCTTTTTGATTCATTCTCTTATTAAGAAATGTTTCTTGAACACTTCCAAAGTGGCAGAGAAGATACTAGTACTTAAAGGTAAACTTTGAACAATAAAGCACACTGGGATAAAATACATCATCCCTACATAAAGTTTATAATCTAAAGGAGGAAAGATACACACACACACACACACACACACACACACGTGCACATGCACACACACACAAATAGCAATTATGAAGCCCTAATAGCTTTCAACTTTAAGCTTTTTAAAATTCGTGTGTCAAAAAAAAATTTCTAGTACTAGCACATCTAAAATATATGAAAAAAACTGTACACTTTAAGGCTTTTGAATTATGTAAAGTTGAGAAGTCCATATTAAACTGCTATTATATAACACAGAACACTTAAAAGTAAATATATATATCCTATTAGTGGTTTTGAAACATTATTTATATACAAACAGTTTTGGTGATTGCCTTGTAGGGTCAAAATCATCCCTCATATGCTAAGCGAACTAAAACGGGGAAAACATTCATAACTAAACACTAATCTAAAACAATTGGAGATGAATATACTTCTTGAGCATTTAAAAAATACAAATGTCAAAACTGAGTAGATTTTTACTGATTTAATAATCTTTCAAAAATAAGCTCCTTTAATTCCAATAAAAAGAAGCTGACAGAAAAACAAATGTAAATGTTAAGCAACTATTAAAGACATCTTTCTCTTTGGTTGACTTTAATTTTTGCATACTGCCTGCTGTACTGTACAGCTCCTTGAGCACAAAAGCCCAGCAGAGAAAAAGGAGACTTCAAAGTTCCTAACTAAAAATTTTCTGAAAATTAAACATTAGAGGAAAAAGAAATGGAAATTACAGCACTTCCATGTCCCCATGGTAAAAAGAAAAAAAAATGAAGCAATAGGGGAGTTTTAAAAAAATAGCTTTACATATGCATCCACTGATTATTTTATCTATTCCTTCTAATATTTCAACATTTAAAATTTGAGTTTAAAGTGAGTCAGGAGGGTAAAAGTTTTTATAAGAATAAATGCTTCACCCAGGAGGTAAATTAGATAGAGTACATATTTGCACTTAGAATTCCAATCACTTCAAAAAGCAACATCATTTCCGAGTACCAAGGACACTAGCACATGTCAGAGTACATTTGGGAAGGAATTTCTCCCAGGACCTTGATAGCACAAGTGCAGACAAAATAAATAAATCTGTCAGTGTGAACAAATTACCCACAGAAGCTGTTCTCAGGGGTGGCTTTTGTACTCTCACTCAGGCCCTTTGATACCATGAGATGGCTCACTGTTGACAGTGAGAAGAAGCAGGAGGTGGCGGAACAGCTCAGGTATTGACTGCGTGCACATCCTCAGACAGGCATCTTCAGACGCATGTTTTACCTGGGTCTGCTGCCCAGATCTCTCATCCTCCCTCCCCGTGACAGCCTGCTCCTCAAATCCTCCCTGAGGGCATTATTTGTTGATAAAGCCCTGACAAATGACTGTCTGAAATATCATCGAGCTGTTTAAAGCTCAATTAATTTCAGTTAAAATAGAAACAATATCAGAATTTCATTCAAATACAGTTTGATGTGTGTGTCAGCATGGAATCTATCAAGAGGCTTGTGGGACTCCTTCATTAGCATTACACGAGATCCTATTCACATAAAATGCTCAGCCTAAAAGCTAATACTGTATGTTGAAAAATGCAGCCTCTTTCTTACTCCCTAAGCTTTAAGAACATTTATTTTTCCCAATTTTCTCCATGTTCTATTTTCTTATTTCTTAAGGCTCTCCACATATTCTAATGACATCAAAATATATCACAAAGCACAGTAAACTGGAGTTTCCTTTTTTGAAGGCCATATTCGTGGATCCTGGAATGAACAAGAGGACACACAGAGAGATTTGTTGTTTCGGTGGTACTGGATTCTTAGTCTCCAACATTATGTCACTATTTCAGTAAGTTTACTTTTCCTTAAGATTAAAGCAGTTATAACTCAAATGCTATCTATCTACTGGGTGAAGAGGTCTCATGTTTCTCAGAGACAGTTTGTGGAAGTGAAAAAGAAACTTTTCCACTTTCCTTCAACCTCTTCTGCCAGCCTTTTATTCTTTCTAACCCTCCCTTTCTAACATCTGAAATATGATCTCTGAACCACAGGATATAAAGAAAAGAGCATAGAACATTTTTGATGAGATGAGAACTTTATGCTAGATACTCCTGAGAAAAAGAACAGAAAGAGCACAATTAATAAAACCACTGTACATGAAAGAATTATGATACATTATGCAGGTTATTAAACAGAAAAAATTCCCCGAGCCATATCTTTAGGTGGCTTTGGGCAAACTCCTACATCAACACTGAGGGATGTGCTACAGGATCTCTATCAATTCTTCTCAGCTCCATGATCTCTTGCTGGGAAAGATAAAAATGCAAACACATCAAGGTAGTGGAATATATTGTGGAAAAAGAAAATTACCTAATTTTTAAAAAAGTGTCCCATGCATTATGTTTTTTAGCTCAAGTTATTGAAAATGTTATAGAGAAATAATTTTGCTCATTACATGCTGACTCCAAATTATATACACCATTAAGACAAATGGTGTTTTAATGTAGTCAAAACAAACAAATGTTCTTTTTAATCTCCAACAGAATTTCATGCACTGAGAAATTCTGTGTATTTTTTTTTATTATTTTTTTACATACAAGGGAACAAAAAGCCAGGTTCTACTCAATTTCAAACTAACTCCCTCGTTATAAATTGGGAACTTAAGTGGTCCATGAATCTTTCTGAACATTATAGTAACATTTTACATAATTCGAAGAGTGAATTCCAATGAGAAGAGACAGAGATATGTGGCTTATAAAGCCCTTTAAAATCTTTACTTTATTTTATTAAAGAATCATTTATTTGGTATGTACTCTAACAAGGCAATGTGCTAAACAGTAATGATACAAGGTTCAAAATTTGCAGGTTACTAGAATATTCGTTCTGAAGGGAATTTAACATTTATAGAGCACCTTTTAGTGGCAGGCACTTTACATATATCATCTCACTGAATAAACATAGCAATACTATGAGCTGGTTTTACAGGACACAGAGCAAAGGGCACATCCGAAAGATCTCTCTCTCTCTCTCTCTCTCTCTCTCTCTCTCTCTCTCTCTGAGTCTATACATCTAGAAGGTGGCAAAGTTGAGATTTCATTCTGGGTCTGTAAAGCTCCTGAAAGCTCCATTACAAAATCTGCTATAGGGCTTGCAATGATAATTTAATGACTTGAAATTATCAGGAGATTCCTTGATCATTTGTTCCATTATCATATTTAGGTTTGCAGGAATGAATATAGTCAAGGACACTTAAAATCATGGAACCAGAAAGGAATTTCATGTATCCAAGTAAGATTAAGTTCAGCCCAAAATAAGAGAAAATCTAATAATGGTTTAAGCAAGGTAGAAATTTCTTTCAAGCAAGGAAAATCTATAAGAAGATAGTTTAGCATTAATGTGGATTCTGCAAGAAGTTTTTAGGGATGTGGGCTCCTTCCATATCACTAATTTGTCGTTCTTAGGTACAGTTTTCTTTGAGTCCAATATTGTTGCCAGAGTTCCAGCTTTCACATCTGCATTCCAAGCAGCGGTGTGAAAGAAGCAATAGATGAAGATTCATCCTCTCTAAGGACTTTCTTCAATTTGCTCCTAAAACTACTTCTCATTGGCCAAAATAAAATTATATGTCTACACCTTGCTACAAATATTCAGGAAGGAAAGGAAAATGGATATGAGGAGGCAATAAAAAGTGCCACATCTGAGAAATAAAATAAGAATTAAGTCTGATTTCTCCTCCAGGTGCCCAAATTTGTATCAAAATTAACCATCTCATCAGACCTAAAGATTTAGCTTGCTTGCATTTCTTTCTTTTCTTTTTCTTTCTTTCTTTCTTTCTTTCTTTCTTTCTTTCTTTCTTTCTTTCTTGCGGGAGGTAGGGAGGGAGGGAGGGAGGGAGGGAGGGAGGAGGGAGGACGGCAAGGAGGAAGGAAGGAAGGAAGGAAGGAAGGGAAGATGGCCGGACGGCGGGGGAGGGTACGGGCGGGAGGTGGGGGAGGGTGGGAGGGCGGCGTAGGTAGGGCGGGAGTGGGGCTGGATTGCGGGATGTAGGAAGTACCACACACACTACATCTGACTCCTTCCCATCCTTCAACTTCCTTCCTTCCTTCCTTCCTTCCTTCCTTCCTTCCTTCCTTCCTTCCTTCCTTCATTTAGTAAATGTCAAGTTTCATCTGGGGAAGTGAAGCAGAGAAAATACAATAGTCTTCCACCTTCTCCTTCCCTAGTGTCCTCAGTATGCCTCAGACAGGCTGTGTAAGGATATGCAGGAATGGGCTGACATTCAGCCCATACCCTGGTTGCCAAGCCAGGGACCCCCTCCCCAATGCTATTCACTTATAGGGGTGTCTTTTTTCAAACTCTCACTAGGGCCCTGTATGAGCCAGTCACAACCTTGACCTTAGAAGCTGTTCATTGAGGTGGCACTAATCTTTCTGCACCCACGGTACATCTGGGTTAACGGATTTACAAGAGTCTCTGAATTCTTTCCAAGCTATACCCTTACCACGAAAATCATAAATAAAAATGTGTCAGCCCTCTAGATATATACGGTTGCTTTTTATAAGTCATATTCATGTTTCTAAGTCATATCCATTCTATTATGTATAATATAAATCATAAAAATATTGCCATACTTATCAATATAATAATGATATCATATAAAACACAAATTAAAAAAAAAATATATACATAAAATGGTAGTTCTAATCTCTTCCTCCTAGTCATCAATGGGACCTCCTGCCCAGTCTTTGGAAATGGCAATCCTGCTTTAAAGACTACTGTTCTAGAATGTGAACCTTGGTTCTAAAAATTCCTCCTGATCGACAGCCCCATCCTTCTCTGAACTCCTACTCCCCTCGCAATGGGACTCCCCCCAGCTGCGCCATCCCCGTTCCACGCTCTCACACAGCTGCAGCTCCCAACAGACGCTCCTCAGCAGCACTTCTAAAGCAAAGGCTGTTTCTTAAAACATGACAACATATTTTAAACACACAAAGAGTTTTTAAATACACACTGATTTCCTCACACTGACCTAAATCTCTCTCCATAATTTTAAAGCTTCTATATCCTGATCTGTCAATAGTGGGAGGGGAAAACACCTGCTACTGATCTATGTAATTTCTTCAAATAACGTGAATATCCCTATTATTTGAAATGACCACTTGTCTAATTTAAAGGCGCTTATTAATTTGCTGTTGGTATCCTAGTGGATTTTGCTGATCAGCATGATAAGAGTCATTAGGATGTAAATCTACCCTAGATAGGTAACCAGCTAAGGAAATGAATGCTCTTTTTTCTGTTTTAGCAATTCAAGATGAAGCCTGTGAATTCAGCCCATGCACCCAGCGGACTTTGCAAAGCTACAATTTTAGGCAGGCACATCGGTCCATTCAACTCTAATCATAAAGGCACAGGTACACTAGAGATTCCAGAAAACTAGAGAAGGTTTACTATGTGAGCTGTTGCCTGATTACTCCAATTTTTTAGAGCATCCTTGAAATTCTCGGGAGCCTGCATTCCCAGAGGAGTCATTGAACAGTGAAAACAACCCACTGCAGAATTAGTAAGTTTAGCTCAGTCTTGCTTACCTTTGAGATTGATCTGGGCAAAACTGCTATATTTTGTATTTAAGAATAATAAATATAATCATTTTACATGTTTTAAAAATGTATATAAATGATATTTTAATGTATTCACACATAACCTTCTGAAACTTTTTTTGCTCAAACCTGTATTTTTGTCAATCAACCATGTTAATACAAGTAGTTCTAGTTTATTCACCTGCTGTATGCTATTCCATCAGATAAACAAACACACATTATTCATCCATTCTCCAATAGACGATTATGTTGATTTGAAATTTTCATGAGAGAGATATTGAAAATAAGCAAAAATTCTAAGATACCAGCAAGTCTATGTCTCTCTTTGTCCTTACATGTCACAATGTCTCTAAAATGGACCCAGAAATAAAATAGCTGACTCTAAGAATATAAACATATTAGGCATTGCAAAATTTCTCTCCAAAGATGTACTAATTTATCACCTATCAGTAGCGTTGTATGACACTTCCCATTTTTCCACTTTCTTAAAATTTGACATAGTCAGACTTTTAAATGTTTGCCGCTCTGGAAGAAAGTCACGGTATTTCACTGAGGCTTGAATTAGTTTTCTATTACTGCTGTAACAAATTAGCATAGAAGCAGTGGCTTAATAACAACCCAAGTTTCTTATCTTCCAGTTCCGGTGACTAGAAGTCCAAAATGGGTCTCAAATCAAGGGGTCAGTAGAGCCTCATTTCTCCAAGGGTTCTACAGGAGAATCTATTTCCTTGCTTTTCTAGCTTCTACCATCTCCCTCATTCTTTGGCTTGTTGTCCCTTCTCCCACCTTCAAAGACAACAGTGTGACATCTTCAGATTTTTCTCTGACTCTTACTCTTCTGCCATTCTCTTCCACTTACAAGAATGCTCATGATTACCGAGAACCCATCTCACTAACCTAGGATAATCCCCCTATGCGGAAGTCAGTTGATTAGCAAACTTACTTGATCTGCAACCTTAATTCTCCTTTGTAATGTAAACTATCATATTCAGTTTCTAAGAACATCCTTGGGAGCCATTATTCTGCCTACCACGTGGTTTAATCTTGTATTATCTTGATTACCATTGAAATTGAATATTTTCATTTTTGTCGACTATTTCAATTTTATCTCTGCAAATTTCTAATTTTTTGCATTGAATTCTTTAATATTTGCCAAACTTTTTCATATCTTCTAATAATTTGTGAATTACATGGACAGTAGTCCCCCTATTCATGGTTTTGCTTTCCGTTGTCTCATTTACCCACGGACAAACAGGGTTCTAAATTATGAAATAAAAAAATCAAGAAATGAACAACTCATAAATTCTAAATTGCATGCCATCCTAAGAGGTATGATGAAATCTCTCACTGCTCCACTATCCCTCTCCAACCAGACCTGGACGTGAATCATCCCTTTGTTCAGCATCTCCATGCCGTAGAAGCTACTTGCCCATTAGTCACTTAGTAGGTGCCTCGGTTATTAGATCTACTGCCATGATATTATACTGTTTGTGGTCAAATAACCCTTATTTTACTAAATAATAGCCCTCAAAGCACAAGAGTAGTGATGCTGACAATTTGGACATGCCAAAGAGAAGCCACAAAATGTACTTAATTTAAGTGAAAAGGTGAAAGTTCTCAACTTAATAAGGAAAAAAAAAATGTATGCTAAACTTGCTATGGTCCACCATAACAATTAATCTTCTGTCTGTGAAATTATGAAAAAGGAAAAGAAAAGTTCATGCCAGTTTTGTCGTTGCACCCAAAACTACAAAAGCTATAGTTACAGTGTGTGGTAAGTGTTAAACTGGAAAAGGCATTAAATTTGTGGGTGGAAGGCATGAACAGAAAACGTATTCTGAATGATGACAAATAATTCTATTTAAATGAGGGAAAAGAAGCCCTTCACAGAACAGGACTTTTAAAAACATTAAATATCTTTATTCAGATATTTTCTAAATCCTATTCTTCCCCACCTATAACACAGAAGTGTAATGAACAAGAACGAGATTTGGCCTGGGCCTTGATATGAGATTAAACCAGAAAGCAGACACTTTTATAATCAATTGCTGCTTGCAAACCACACAGGAGATTATGGCACTGTGGTAACCCTCATCTTTCTTGCATGTTAATGTGGCAAGGTTTCTAGAATTGGTGTCTAATAAAAGCTGATGTGCCTTACGTGTCTATTTCATAGGTGAATGGGTAAGTCCCTGTGTCACACACTTGGACCATTAGAAGAGGTACATTGAGAGAGATAAGGAGAGTAGAAACCTGTTTGTTTTGGTTTGTTTTGTTTATTTGTTTGTTTGTTATAGGCTCACAACATCTTAAACGATAAGCAGCACTCAACCTAAAAAATAAAAAGGTCAAAAAGGATCTGAAATCTTCACCACCCACTTAAGCTGTTTTTCATACCAACTCAGACAAGGCTGTGGCCATTATTAAATGCGTATGGAGCTGCTAGTTAGAAGCCACAGAGGCATTCCACCTTACTTTCCCGAGCGCCTGCTGTTGGAGCTATCATCGTGACTGACAAGAGCCCTGTACTTTCTTGCCAAGAGGCAAGACTCGTCCTGGGAACGGCACTCAGAATGATTGCACATTCTTTTCTTGGAACTATGACAAGAGCTGATCTTGTGCAGCCAAGTCCACTTATGCAGACCATCACTGCCCCCTTGTTTCTCAGAGAATGACTGTCAGAATCTTGACTTCTTAAGAGAGTGCTGAAATAAATCTGCCGTATTAAATAAGGATGAACATAGATTTATACATTTTATTCTAAAAGCCTAGTCAGGTCATATCTTAGATTGTGTCTAGTAAATAATAATTTATGGAGTGTATAAACTCTTCCCTTGGAAAATATACAGGGCAGTCCTGCCAAGCTAATCCACTTAAAATAATTATGTGAATTAAATGACTTTTCTTTTATTCTAGCCTTTCAAGTCACTATAAAAAGACACTAGCCTATTTCCTTATTCCCCTTCTCTTCCTTTTACCAAGCCTATACCTTGAAGTTAAATTAGCTAATTTTCTTACTTAACCAATTCATCTGAGGCTTTCAAAAGATTTAAGTGAGGAAAACTGGCTGTACGTTGGAAGGCTACCTTACCTTTAATGTTAAAGTTACACCTGCTAAAAATGGCAGAGACAAAAGGCGCAAAATAAGGCATTATATATTTTATGAGTTTCTCATCTAACAAAAAAAAATACTATGTAAACCTAAAATGTTGCTTCAAAGTTTATTTTCATGCATTCCTAATATAAATCAATAAATAAGAAATTCAATAGAAATAACCACAGATCTCTTTTCCTTTTATGTTACAGATATTTTTCTGATTCTTCATAAATAATATCATATCAAACAATTAGTCATTATTCTTTGATATTAAATGGTAAAAATTATTTCATTCAATATTTTCATGTAATGGTTCACTTTTCAGTCATTAAAATATTTTCTTACAGTATACAAAGACATCTAATCTTCTAATTAATTTAATATGTTTGGCCCAATGTAACAGTGCAGAAGATATAGTATCATGAATCTGTATAATCTGGGGGCTTAATGCATCCTTAGACATCATTCCTTTTTATCAAATGAGGAAACTGGAACTGAAAGAAGTTCCGTGACTTATTCAAGGCTCAACATTTCTGTAGCCACAGGTCAGAGTTAGAATGAAGTCCTTCATCTTCTGTTTCAGCATTCATCCGTTACAACTCACTCCCTCAACACACACAGCAAAACTCCATCAGAGACCTCAGAAAGAAAGATTGATTTCAAAATATAAAAAATGTCTAGGTTTGAAAACTTGTAAAGATGTATTGTTTAGCTATTTAGCATTAGATTAAAATGTGATCCAAATGACCAAACAAAATTGTACTAATAATTCTGATGACTCCTCAACATTTGAACTGCTGATTCTAAGGTAATTCTAAAACAAACTAATTTATGGAAAAATTGGAACCACATAAATGAAGCAATCCTTTGTGCAAAATGTTTCATGCAAAGTGGTTAGTTTGTATTCTGCCTTAAAATAAATACTGACCAACAAAGTGTTTACAGTGGGTATGTCTTACGATCTACATTTTTAATGAAAGTGTTTAAGTTTCGATAGACTTAAGAGAGATATGTGTTTGTACCAGAAATCAAAGTAATAATAAAATAACTATTAAAACTATTATTAAATTGTTGTTTAAAAAAGTGTTAAAGAGAAAAAAAATTACAAGTTATTTTAGTAAAAAAATAGACCATGTTCAATTTACCAATAATTAAAATGATTAGTATTCTAATTATTGATATTTTACTATTGATACTTTCTTCCATAATGGAGCTAAGTGTGATAAATATGACATGGTATGTGAGAATATCATTAATTTGAATGGTGTGTGAGAATATTGAGCTTCTCTTTTAAAAGTGTTATCTGCAATAAATTCTAAGTTAAAATATGCTGTGCATGAAGGTGGTGCTGATTTCTTAATTCATTATATGAAATTTATCCCAGGAGGGTAATCTAAAAATTCCAAGCACTCAATAAAGTTGAATTTCTCATTTGAATAATTCATCCCTATATCTAACTGTAGTATCTGGCAACTTTCCACAATCCTGTCCCATGATACGCATAATGAAAAATTATTTACCTTAAAAAAATTCATATCATTACCCTGCAAAAAGTCTATATCTACAAAGGAATTTTTATTAGTATCGTAGAGTTGGTGTTTTTAAAAATAAAGCAAGGGTTTTCAAGATAAGAAAATTTAAGTTTCTCAAAAGTCATTATAAAAATCAACATATGCATTAAAACATTACCATATCTATTAAGTAATCTTAAAAATAATAATTTTATTCAACAAATTATAATGTTGTTTTATCAAATTATTAAAAAATGTTCACATTTCATACTACAATGAAGATTCCAATTTGAAAACTATTTGCTCAAAACTGAACCACTGCTCTCCTGTCCTATTTCTTCAAATCTGCCTTGTCTCCAGTATCCCCCAAGTCCTAAATGCAATCACTTTACACCCAGGTGTTCACAACTATGAACTGTCTGGATTATTTTTACTTTTCCATAATCCACTAGTGAATGTTACTGGTTATCCAAAATATATATTAAACCTTGATCTGTGTCCCCATGATTTTTTTGATTAGTTTCAAAATACTATTCTTGCTTTCCACATAGTGGTAGGAGTCTAAAATGTTCCACCACAGTATTCAGTTGTTGAGGTCACAATGTATATAATTCTTACATCTGATTGTATACTTCTTATGGTTGAGCCTCTCTCACTTACCTTGAGTGTAACCTCCTGGAGTGAAAGGACCATAGCTTCATAAGTTCACCAAAATATCTCTAATATTTGGCAATTTAATTAGTAAATATTAGTTAAATAATAATGAGTTGCTAAAAATGTGAACAATATGTTAAAACTCTTAGAATATCTGATAATATTTATGCCTATAAAAATAGAACATAGAGAAAAATAATAACAAAGATAAAAATAAAAACAAAGAGATCTTAAGTAATATCAAGTTAAAGAAAGATAGTATTTATATGAGCAGAACACATCCCAAGCATTTCTCTTCCCATGTTCTGATGACTATTCAGGGTATTTTTACTGGAATCTTCCAAAGGCAATGGAAGTTAACAGATAATTCAAGTAAAGTCTTTTTTGAGGTACTATATATCTTTGTCTATTCAACTATATAAAAATTTCTTTATG
Source organism: Rousettus aegyptiacus (assembly GCF_014176215.1). NCBI lineage: Eukaryota > Metazoa > Chordata > Mammalia > Chiroptera > Pteropodidae > Rousettus > Rousettus aegyptiacus. The sequence goes on from NW_023416288.1 coordinate 23,303,517, forward strand.
GAGATGTGTGCTATGAAGAATAGCAATTTCAAGATCAAATAATATCCAGTCACGATTGATGAGTGATTCATAAATTATTATAGATTTCTGCTGATAATTATGAGCTCTTTCACCTTTTGTAACTTGTATGTGTTGATGATACAGCTGGTGAGAGCTAGAGAGCTATCTCAGGCTCTGGAACAGAGGTTTTCCTCAGTATGAAGCTAATTAAACCACACAGGGGCTCTAACCCCTGAACTTGCCCTCATTAGCACCATGCTGAAACCAATGAAGCTAAGTAGCCAGAAAGACCTAAAGACCAAAAAGTGCCTATTGATATGCCATCTTTCATTTTCAGTTAGAGAGGAATCAGCTATTGATATTTACCAAAAATTCTGGTGATAAATTCTACAGTTTATTTACACAGGTACTTCATATGGGATGCCAAATAGTCAAGCATCTTTATACTTTGCAGATAAGGTCTCTTTCATTGTTCTCTGAATTATACCATTTTCCCAAATAAACTGTGCTTCAGAGTTGGAAAACTAATGACCAAAGCGCAGAAGGCTTCATTTAGCATATAAAGAATATAGACTAAAGATAAAGACAAGAAAATACCCCCCAAATCTATTTGACCTTATAAAATTAAACAAATACTATGGTTATTGTCACTAATTCATTGCAGTGGTATTTTTCTCTGAAATATTTCCCTAAAAATGAACAATCACACACACACGTGTGTGTATATGTATGTACATTATATGTACACCTATAAAAAAGCAATTACAGAATATTCTTAATACATAGTTTTCCCATAATCTGAATGCCATCATATACATCAAGGTGATAAGTGAAAGAGTATCATATGGAATGCTTCCAATAAATGAGCATTCTACTCTGAGTTTTGGGTTTTCTGAAACCTGTATTGTTTACTCTATTCACTCTTTCTGTTATGTATTTTGTGTTTAAGCACAAATGTTAACCTTTGATGATTGGCAAAGGAATACAAGTAATAATGTTGAACTTATCCCAAAGAAAACAATGGAACAATATATAGGCTAATGTTAAGTTTGTGGCAGATCAAGAAAATAGTACAAGAATAAAAGGTAGACCACTGATAAATTAGGAAATGGTAGAAATATTTTGACATTTTGAAAATCACTGTAGTCTGTGATGGAATAATGTCATTTAAATAGTATCTGGATGGAATTTCAGGCAGGATTATATCATGACTTTAGAGGATTTGAGGAAAACCAAAGAACAACCTCCCCAAAAATGCTAGAAATTATTTCTTCTCAGAAAACATGTTGTATTGTCCATGTACAGTTAGTTGTCCCATTTTCTAAAAATGTATTCCCTGTGCTCAACAAGATACAGTTAACCTTAGAGCAGCACAAAATCTTTCAGCTATGCTAGTATGAATTTGGATCATCAGAAAACTTCATCAAAGAATTGAAAGAATTATTGAATATTGCATTTCAAGAAAGATTTTGTCTCACAAAATTAATTTTTAAAAAGGTTTTTGGTTTGACTTTCTCAGCTTTGGCCATGACACAATAACTCGCATCATGGCCTTTCCACTCAACAACAGGTGAGTCCAATGACTGGCCACCATTCTGCTAGAGATGCTTTCCAAATCATGATAGAGACAGATGTATCTCAAGCAGAGAATGAAAATTTCAGTGAGAAAAAAAGACAGATATTGGAGTGTGGGGCTGTTCAGGCAGCTAGATATTGTAGGACATGGTACCAGAATGGAGAAAACTATGGAGAAAAGCAATTCCAAAATTCTTCTTAGGGATATCTGTAAATCTGTCATCAAATACTAGGCTATGCATGCACAGGGCAAGAGTCTACAATGCCTGGCAAAAAAAGAATAACCAGGGATCTATGATCTAAACAATAGAGTAAGAGATTAAAAATGCTAAAATACATATGACCAACCAGCCCGTGTGGACATAACTTACTCAACACCCTGGATAGTCTATTGAAAGACACAGAGGTTTTCACAAGTTGAAGCTGATTGGCTGCCTTAACAAAATTTAACACTTTTTACATTAAGATGACAAAATCCAGATTATCAACAATGTAGCAATCACAATGTCCAGAACACAACAAAAAATTACTATACATGTAGAAATGCAGAAAATTAATGAAATCATCAGCACAGAATTATACTACAGAAAAAGTTTGTATCATTTTTTTGATTAATAAAATGATACCAAATAAATAAATAGGTGAGTGCATATTAAAATATTTTCTCATTTCTCAATTTCATTACGAAATAATTAACTGTTAAAAGCAAAATAACATATATTATGATATTTATACAATATTTAGAAGAAATAATAATAACATTATGATATTTATATCATATCTAGAAGAAAAATGTATGAAAACAATAAAAGCATATTGTCATATACTAATTAATAGTAGACTGAAATGAATTAAAGATGCGTGTTATAATACCTAAAGTAGCTAAAAATACTCAGCTAATCCAAAATAAGACAGGCTAAAGGGGAAAAGAGAAAAAAATAAATGTAACAAATAGAAATGAGATATCAAGGTAAACCTACTCATATTAACAATTACATTAAATATATGAAACATATACACTTTTTAAAGGGCAGATGGTCAGACTGAATAAAAGAAAATAATCATTTATTATATACTGTTTGCAAGAGATATTTATGTATAAAAACACAGATAGGTAAAAATAAATGAATGAATAAAGATATAACCTGCAAAAACTTAAGCCTGGCGTGGCTATTTTACTATCTGAAAAGTAGGCTTCAAGGTAAGAAATATTACTAAAAAAGGACATTTCATAGTGATAAGAGATCATTTCATTTAGGAGATATACATACATATGCACCAAATAACAGAATTTCAAAACACATAGAGGAGAAACTGACTGATCATAAAGGAAAATATAAAATTTTATAAATATAGTAGGAAATTTCAACATTTTTCTCTCAATGATTCTCTCAACAATAACTGATGAAAAAGTAAGAAAAAAAGTAAGTAAGAATATATAATATTTAAACAACACTATCAACCAACATAACCAAATTGATATATATAGAGAACTATACTAAAAAATAATAGTGCACATGGAATTCTTTTCAAACGCACATGTAATTTTGCCAAGACGAATATTTTTTTTTCAAGTATATGTAGAATGTCTGCCAAGACAAACTATATTCTAAGCCAAAATTCTCAATAAATTTCAAAGTATCGAAATCAAAAAGAATATATCCTCTATTCAGGGGCAAATTAGAAATGAATAACAGGTTATATTTTGGAAATTTCTAAATGTTTTTAACAGTAAAATTGTAAGTAATCCATGAGTCAAAGAAAATTGTAAGTGATCACAAGCCATTAGAAAACAATTTAAATAATAATGCAACCATGTATCAAAATTTATAGTATGTAACTAAAGCAATGCTCACAGGAAAATTTACATCTTTCACTGTTTATATTAGCAAAGAAGAAAGGTTTAACTTAGTTCTTTTTCAAGAACATTAATCTTAAAAATGTAGAAAGCAGAGCAAATTAAACCTAAAGTGGGTAGAATAAAATAACAAAGATATTATTATAAATCAACAAATTAAGCATATAATCAGTACAGAAAATTAATAAAATCTAAAGTTAGTTATTTGACAACATCAAGAATGATCAAGAAAAAAATACAAACTACTCATGTCAGGAATAGAAGAAGGGACAAAGTTTCAGATTCTGCAGTCATTAAAGGGATGATAAGAGAACATTATATGCAACTTTATGCCAATAAATTTTCAATTTAAATAAAATGGACAAATTCCTTGAAAGACAGAACTTGCCAAAACTTATGCAAAATAAATAGAAAATTGTAATAGCCATATATTGGTTAAAATTTTTTAATTACTGGATTTAAAAATAAAAACGAAGAAATTCCCACAAAGAAAGTCCAAGCCTAGATGTGAATTCTAGCAAAAACTTTAGGGAAATATACTGCCAATGATATACAAAGTATTTCACAAAATAAAGGAGAAGATGACATTTCCCAAATTATTTTATAATAAAACTAATCTTCACTCCTAAACTGGAAAAAGGATGTAACAAGGAAAGAAATATCCCTCATAAACATGGCCAAAAATCTTTAACAAAATATTAGCAAATTGAATCCAGCAATACATCCAAAGAATCATGAATGAATGGGTTGTATTCTAACATGTAAAATCAGTTTAACATTTGAAAATTAATCTGACCTAATGAGACACATTAACAAACAAGAAAATTTATATGGTAATCTCAACAGATACACAAAAAGATTTTAACATAATATGACTCTCATTTATGATAATCATGTTTCAGCAAATAAGTAATAGAACACTTCTTCAAATTGATAAAGAGAATCTATAAAAAATACAAATGGCATTAAATTTGTTATTGAGAAACTAAATGTTTCCCCCCTTAAAACTGAAAATAAGTCAAGAATATCTACTCTAACCATTTCTATCAACATTGTACTAGAAGCACAAGCCAGTGTAATAAGTCAAGAAAACAAAATTATCCAGAGTCAAAAGGAAAGTAAGACTGTCTTTATTCACAGATGGCATAATCATGTATATAGAATACTATATAGAGATATAAAATGGAACAACCATTTTGGAAAATGATTTAAGAATTTTCTAGTTAAACATATACTTACCTTACGATTCAGCAATTCCATCCCTTGGTTCTTCCTGAGAGAAATGAAAATACACATCCACAAAACTACTTGTATAAGAATGTTAATAGTGGGGTTATTCATAATAGTATACAGATGGAAGCAATCCAAATATTTGTTAACAAAGAGTGATATACTCATACAATGGAACACAACTCAGCAATAAAAAATAATAATAAACTACTGATAAAAGAAACAAAATGAATGAACCTCAAGAACATTAATCTGAGAGAAAGAAGCTAAATCTTTCAACTTAAAATCATCAGAAGCTTCCAGTCATCTATGGGATAAAATAAAAATTGTTTTGCATAATTAGCTAGAGCCTCCATAATCAGGTTCCAGCTTTATTTATCTCCATGTCTCTCAGCAATCCTGTGGCCTCAGCAATAATATATATATATATTATTATATATATAATATATATAATAATATATATATTTTATATATATATATATATATATAGAGAGAGAGAGAGAGAGAGAGTGAAAGAGAGAGAGTTTGCAAATTTTTCTGTAAAGATACTAAATAGTTCAGACATTACAGGCCGTATGATCTCTGTCACAAATACTCGACTCTGCCATTGAAATGCATGAGATGTTACAAACAATGGGTAAATGAATGAATGTATACGTGTTTCAATAATACTTCATTTACAAAAACAGATGACTGGCTGGATTTGGCCTAAAACTCATAGTTTACAATTCTTTCTACACTATTTACTGATCTCTTAATATAACAATCTTAATATTACAAGCTATATGGCCATGGGTAAGTTTCTTAATCTTTTGGTTTCTGAGCTGTTAGAATAGGTAATATCTAACAAATACAATTTTGGGAAGAATATATGAGACAATACAGAAGAGATTTTAGAGCACTGCTTTAGATATACTGTGGTTTCAATAAAAGTTAGCTATTACTGTTCTCATTTTATCAAACATGACCACAGATAAAGTGTTGGATATTGGGATAGAAGTAAATATAGATATGGATAGAAAATAGTACTCGACATTTTAATCATGGATTTTTTTCCTCAGTGGTGAATTTATGGGTAATTTTTAAATACTTTTCTGCTCCTACATTTCTTCGATAAAGGTTTTTATAACAAAAAATAAATAAATCTTAAAAGTAATGGTTATCTCCCCAAATCCCAGGCAAACATTCCAATGCCCTTCAAGGTAGTCAAGCTGTCCTTGAGATAAGCAGACATTGTCCTAAGTGAATTCTGTGCTATAACTGTGAAAATATCTCCTTGAATAATTAAAGCATTAGCCAGTTGGCCTTTTCCATAAAATCATAACAGAAATGGCTTATCACCACATTATGTAGGAAATTCTGTATCCCATGGCTGGAGATTAATAGAATGGCATATTCCATTGACATTGTCATACTAGGCAACAGTGTTCTCTCCATGCAGCCACAGAAGTGGGTACGCTGTTCTGAGCCAATCTAAGGTGATTACCACAGACACAGCACTCATTTTACTAACAGCAAGGCATATTATCCTTCATGCATGGTGTATCATCCGAATTTAATAAGATTCTGTAAGTGAAACTGAGGACATTTGGGAAAAGGACCCCAAGTCCCACAGAAAATATTTTGTCACCTCTTACTTATTTATCACTTGTGTGTCAAATAGCCATCACAATTATGCTAACAAAGTAATTTAATAGAAGGGCAAGTAGATATACCATAATAAAAAGAAGGCAGCATTACTATTGCAGACTTGAAAGTTTGATTAAAATAGTAGAAAAATCATCTCCCTTATGCTATAATCATTACGTGGTGGGTGGGGGAAACAGAAGACAATTTTATATTAGGATGGCTTAGACATATCAGAAAGTAGTTTTTACAACTATGATTTTTGGTGAGGGTTAGTAAGCATCAATGATTTGGACTGGCTTAGTGTTAAGAATATTCCAGAGTCTGGGATAGCTGTGACACTCTCCAACCCAGCCCACCCTGCTGCCAGAATGCTCTTTCTAAAAGGCAAATTCTTAAAGTTTAAAACCCATCAGAATCTCCATCATCATCTACCTACAGGATGAAGGGAAAACTGCTTAACAGGCAAGGGCCTCCATGATCAAGCTTTAGCTTTATGTACGTCCGCTCCCATCAGCACTCACAAGGCTTCAGCCATATGTTGGTACTTGCTGATCCCTTAACAAGTTGCTTTTACATAGAGCAATGTTTTGCCTACATAAAACACTTTTCTCCTTTGTTCACCTGAATTATTCCCATTCATTTTTTATAATTAGATTTTTAACTTTTCAAAATGCCAGATAGAGTTAATTACCTCTCCTTTGTGTTGCTCATACCTTGCACATGGGTACCAAATTAACATGGGGATTATTGATATATATGTTTTCTTCCTAGGGGACTAAGTGTTTTGAGTAGGGCAGAGATTGTGTCTTGACCACATTTATATCTCTCTGCAAGGAAAGTAGTAGATGTTCTATAAAAATTTATTAAATGTTGACTTAAATGAATTAGGACAATCAATGCTTTTTTCCAATCATCACAAGGTTAAATTCAGAGGAAAACTATAGATTTATAAAAGGAAGAGCAAATTTGAGTTACTCAGTAATTATGAGCCTTATTTTCCTAATGTGTCATCAAATTTATCTTCATAAATAAAAATTTATTTATGTCTATAATCCTTCAAAGTACATGGATATGACTTACAGCAGCATTGCTCCTTTGACCCATTGGCCTAAGAGAATCATAATAGCAACCAAAATGGAAGACTAAGGACGGACAGGAGTGTTTCTCACTTGCACAGACCAAGCCTATTGACTGATAGGTGCACTCTACTTGCAAATGAGCACATTTCCATGCATATCTCATAATTATTCCAGGGCAAAACTTCATACCAAGACTTTCTGGAAGTAATTTAACCTCTACTAAAGATTACTTTTTCAATTATCATTTTGTTTGACTGAAATGGGCTCTATGTAGTCTTTCTTATTATTTAAATTATAATGGAAAGTTTCACATTTAATATATTTTCTTCTGTGAATAGTATGATTGATCTATCTTAATGTCTCCCCACAATTCTTTTCCTTATTCTTGTCCCAGCCAATTAGAAGAGCCTAGAAACTAGTTAAGCTTTCCAGTTCTTTCCAATTAATGTCACATCCCTAGAATAGCATTTACCAAAGTATGCTATGTACGACCTCAATTCTATAGGAAGTTAACACTTATTGGGTGAAAAGAGGATTCCTTGGTCAAATATATTAAACAACAAAAAGTTTTCTTTCACCAGGACTCCTTAGACCCTTTATTACATTAGAGTATATGAAAAAACTCATATCTTAATATATGTGGATATATTATACAGGAATTACTCCACATATGACCATGACAATATTTATTTCCCAGGGCACCTCTCAATGTACTAGTGGTTTATGAAACAGACTTTGAGAAATTATGCTCTTTCCCCAAAAGGAAAGATGTAGGGAATGTGAGAGATTTCAAGAGTAACATGGCAGTCTACACTCAGTATGACAAGAGAGTCAAGGGACTGAAAACAGTTGGCACTGGACCATCTCACCAAAGTAACATGTGTTCTCCAAGTAAGAAAGATGTATATATGTAGAAAATTGGATGTTTAGTCTTTTTTTTTAATCATATTTAAATCATTTTTCAAATTGTAGATAAGTTAATATCTATATCGGTTAAAATAGAAATAGAATATTAAGATGAAGATTTTTAGAGTCAGAATTAAGGAGATGGAACATGCACTATTTTATCTAAAATTCATATTTTCTTTCCTTATTAAAATATAGTTAACATATACTACTGTATTAGTTTCAGGGGTACAATATAATAACCTGACATTTATATACCTTCTAAATGATCACCATAATAAGTCTAGCAACTATTCATCACTATATAGTTAGTATATTATTGACTATATCTCATGCTATATATTACATGCCCATGATTTATTTATTAAAAAAAAAAAGATAAAATAAAATAAAATTGTATCTTGGAATTTCTTGTTTAAGGATAAGTTACATATAAAAAAATATACTAGATGTTTTTTGAATTAGAATACAAACATATGAACAATATTACAGGTAATTTTCATGGGTTTTCCATTTGGAAATGCTAAAAAATCATATTATACAAATGACATATGTTTCGGTCCTGACCTGTGTGAAAGCACAGATTATGAAAATGTGACTTGCAAGAGAAGCCAGTCAAGGGCCAACAGTGATGATTAAGGAAGGCAAAACATGGAGGGGCACAGATTAAGAGAGATATGAAATCTAAGACGAGGTGTTGGAAGCCCAGGACATGGATAGGCAATGGTTAGTATTCAAAATTCCAGACAAATAGTTGGCCCAAATCTGTCCATGGATTGAGAATATTCATCCAGTCAACAGAGGTTCACCAGAAAGATTTCACTCCAATGTAAGAGGAACTAGTTAAAATTGACATAGATCTCACATTCTAGGAATGCTAGAAACTATTGTGGTCTAAATAAAAAGTTCAGAAAACAGTCCTGAATTTAATTCTGTATGCTTCCACTTACTAGATCTGAGCCCTTTAGAAAAGTTCCATTGGGAAACATAAGATAACTGAAATAATTAAATGAAATAATGTACTCATTAACTAGAACCATTTCTGTTATGCAAATGATCTTCAGTAGATATTAGCTATTATTTTCATTGATATGTTTCCAGGATAGTAATCTGGGGTTAGATGAGGCAAAGAGCTACTTATACTAAATACCCAAGAAGGATATGAACTGGGAACTTGCATTCTAGAAACCTCTTTATCAAAATGGGGGCCAAGAGAAAAACTAAGACACAATTTAGAAGTCCGGGGAACAACAATGGACCATGTCTGAGATCTAATTCACAGCCAGGCATTCCAGGTTTATTGACAGGTCGCAGTGCTCCTTATGGAACCACTGTCACCCTGGTCAACATAGCTGAGGGTGCCAAAAAATGCTGATCGCTTTCTCTCTATCTATCCACCTCCTTCTTTCTTTCCCTCCCTCCATCCCTTCCTCTCCTCTGACTCCTGAAAATATAGTTGTTTCTTCAGGGTGAGTCATGAGTTCAGTACACAGTATGGAGCTGAACATAATCTGCTTCTGAGCCTTCACCAAGGAGCAGCTACATCATCTTTGATAAGCCTCATAATATATCATGATGTCAGCTTTAACTTCTAGCTTTCCCAAGATGGGAGGAATACTTGTCTCAGGAAAAACTTGAATAGAAACTAGAGTAGGACGGAGTCCATAAGTGGGGGATGTCTAGAGATTCAACTTCTGAGGATAAAGACAATAGAGGCTAGAGGCAGACAAAAATGACCTACATTTGCTGTTCACTTCCTGTCTCACTAAATTTAACCCTGACCTTTTTTTCAATGACTTGTGGTGTTTGAGGCCCTCTATCAACTTTCCTCAGTTCTCCTTTTTTCATCACACTTCTTACTGATGTTCTGGTATCTATGGTTCTTCCTTGGGCAGGAAGTACATAATGGTCACTTAAGAAGTCTTTGTAAGTTAATAATGCCCGAACAGTACTGATAACATCTTTGGTATGTGTTCCTGATTCTGTGAATGACAGGCCCATGTCAATGTAAAGGTGACCCAAGAGAATCTGAAACAAAGATATAAACAAAGATACACTCATGTTTGAAAACATTGCTCTTACCTCAATCTTTTTTTATCAGGTAAGGAAACATAATTATCCAACACCAGATCTGGGTATATATTCATACACCTGTGCTCATCCACCTGGATGTCATTTTGTTACTACTAATCCATGTCTCATATTCTGTTCCGATAAACTTTAGCTCAAAATGGAAATGATAACTTTAGAGTTTTACAACATAGACAAAATTTGGATATCCAATATTCAATTACCTGCCTTAATGTACAACTATGTAAATGGAAGCAAAATATTTGCTCTTCTCACAATCTTCCAATGAAAATTCTTAGAGCCAATTGAATCACCTGTGAATTAGACACTAATTATAAAAATTGGCTTCGGAATTGTCCTTTCTTTGGTTAGAGTCATCCCTTTGACTGTCATGCCCCATAAAAGCTTTGCAAGTAATGCAAAGAGGTTGCTAAGTGGAAAATACTTCAAGAGCTCTGAAAATATAAGCTTGACAAAGTCCTAGCCTTGAAGCCTTCAGTTTACAAGAAAATTTATTGTACACACATGTTGTAGCATTAGAATGCAGTATGTGGCATTAAATCAAAAAAAGGGACAGCCAAATACATACAGTTCTATGCTGGAGTAAAAAACTGTCACCCAGAGAAGAAAAAAAATTTTAAGTACCAGGGAAAGAAATGAGCATAAAAAGTACTATGGGAATGTTATAAACTATTACTTTCTGAGCTATGACTTTAAGCTAGTAAAAGACCATCAGCTTTTTTCAAATGGCTTCAATAGATAGAATATAAAAATTACCAATGAATACACTAGAATGTTCTTTTACAGTTCTCTATATTGGAGACACATTACAAAGCAAGAAGTAAAACCAAATATCCTATATAAATATAGACTGTAATGATTATAGAGCTGACAAGTATGAAGTTGACCAGAGAGGAGACACATTATAGTTTTTGTGTTTTGCAGTATGTCAGTTTATACAACCAGGAAGCCACCATTTTCAGAGGAAATCACAACAGGTGTGGCAGTCAGCCATACTCTTCACATGCTCTGCTTTGCACACACAGTGATTCACTTGGCTTTCCCTGACCACAAGTGTAAGGTTTGTTGCAAGTCTTAGAAAATATATTCCTAATATCATCATTAGGAGCAACAGTTAAAAAAAAACATAGTCTATTAGATAAAATTTAGTAATTTTTCAAGGGTGAGTAGCTTCATTAGTACTGGTTCTTTGTGGCCCAGGAATTTAACAGCTCTCAAGCCTTGTCTCGGCCCTGAAACTGTTGATTCACACAGTGACACTGTTATAACCTCAAAATACTCATTACAGCCTCAGGTGTGAAAGACATAATAAGAACAAATAATTAAAGACTGTTCTCAGTAATATGAACTCAGCCAGAATCCCAATTTAGTTCCCAGGAACACTAAGAAAGAGAGGAAGAGGAAACAGAAGAGCAGAAAATGTTCACCACTCAAAACAGCATTTTGTCGTAACTTGGCTCTGTGCAAAGTCTTAAATTAGAAACATACACAGTGGCTAAGCCATATTTTTCACTGTTACATAATGAATAGCAAAAGAACAAGAATGGTATTGATGGATATAATCAAGGAAACATAAGATGTTTTTAACACGTTGAAGTTAGAAGACATAGTTTTAAGTGTTCTCCACAGAATTTTCCAAGATCCAAACATTTTTAAAAACTTTTAAATGATAAAGTACAAATATAGTTGTACGATAAAAAAAAAAAAAAGCTTCATGTTTTTTTTCTGAGTTCTGGTTTATGATTACCTTTCCTCTCATGTTCCCTAAATAGTGTAGCTGCTTTATTATTTTACCACACTCATCATTGGATGAGTTCTTTTGTTGGAGTATGTATACGCTTTGAAGGAAAGACTCAGCTACTGGTGTTCGTCCAACTATAGTAGAGCCCTATTCACAACCCCAGTGAACACATAATGAATACAACCAAGTCCAAACTGTGCCAACTACATTTGTTATGCTGACCCTGCAGGATAATTTATTGTATTTCAAAGCAACTATTAGTAACATATGCAAACAAAATGACGATGGCTTAAATTTTGATTTAAGTGTGCAGCTGGTTCTGTTGTTTACCTACCATCTGTTAACCCTGCCTCCTTACCAAAACATGGACTTTTTTAGGTACTTATACCTCCCACAAACAGCCCAAATGACTTTTGGGACACAGTATTTCTTACTTCCAGTATTTATTTCTGAAAGGTTCACCCAGCATTTATGACATCTAGTGGGAGATATTATGAAAACAGAGAAATGAATATTTGTTCACAGCCTATTTTATTCATCTGGATAATATCCAAACTTAAGCAGCAAATGAGGCTTTTTATCAAATCCTAATAGTGCAATTTATTCTGATGTCCACCTCGACCTTCTAAGAGAGTCAAGGCAAAGTCCTGTTACAGGCCTTGTTATAACAGGATATTTTATTACCAGATATTCTCATGGCTCAGCTTACACTTCCGTAGCCTCACCTAAAACTGATCTTCTCAAGCCCTTGGAATATCGATGATGCTTATATTGCTGACTATGAGCCCAGGCACAACAAGGCCCCAGGATTATCATCTATTGGGTTCGGCTTCAGTCATAAAATTGACATTTAATGAAGTTCACTCAATGATAACAAAGTCATAAAATAATTTTAATAATTTTGTTTTCTAGAAAACATCCAAATGCAAATTGTCCTGGAAAATGGTCAGCTTTTAATGTTGTGTCACATGCTTCTAATGAGACTTCCAGTGTTCAAATATTTTTGGAACAACTCTAGAGAAATTCAGGGTCAAGTAGAAGCCACAGAAAAATAAACTGTTTAATTATATACCATGTACATAATGATAGTGACCAAAACCAAGGTCATCGACACAAATACTCAAGATATTGCATTTATTGATCAGTCTTAAACCATGAAATTCGAGTACTAACTAGGATAGAGACATATCTCAACATGTTGACAATGGTAGAATTTTGACATGAAAATATTTGTTGTACTTGGGGATTCTAAAATATACCACCATCAATTAAATAACTTTTTGAGGCAATTTCATTATATGTCCACAATTATCAGGCTAGGCAACACTCTCTTGGATACCTTTCCTAACATGTTATTTTACTTATTTATTTTTTGTCACCTGTACTAGAATATAAGTTCTCATAAAGCTATGGGTTATTTTTTCTGTATCCCCAGCACAGAGATCTGTACCTAACATATATAAGGCATCCAGGAGATATCTATTGAATGAATGAATGAATGAATGAATGAATGTAAGACACGGGCCATATGCTCAGCAAAGGAACACCTAAGTTACGTGGTTCCAAGCATCCACTAGGCACTGTGCTCAGAACAAAGACAAATAAGCAAATGATCATAGCACATAACTGGCTCAGTAACTTGGCAGAGATTCCTTCGTTTACACACTTGAAGCACAAGAAGCATCTTGATCCACTGTGACATTAGCATTAATATTAAAAGTTAATCCTGCCTGAGAAATTGGTAATCACTTGTCCTCTTTGTTTTTTAGTTAAGATTTTCTACATGTCCTAAGGGAGAAATTCATGACTGATTGCTGAGCATGACATCATGGTCATCAAATCATTTCATTCATGATACCTGGGGAGCCACTAAAACCAAATCGTGTCAAGTGCATCACTTAAAAATAAAAGGCAGAGTGCTGGGAACTGCAGACATCACTAACAAGATAAAAATACAGAGCATGTGAAATAGTGACTGAATCGGTGAAGAATTTTAAAAGGTAAAATTGAAGTCTTTATATTAGGGTAGCAGAATGTATATACAATTTGTGAGATTAAAAAAAAATGGAGGTTAAAAACCATATCTTGTAATAAACATAATAGTAAAAATAAGTTCATTTTAAACAGGTCAGAAAGTGTGCCAGAAGAGATGCAAGATGAAAATGTTTAATAAAATCAATCCAGATCTTGCTTGGCTTGAAGTTTGAAGTTTACACATTGCTTCACATTATTTACACTAACAACAACAAAAAAAACTATTATTGTCAATAAAATTAACTAACAATCAAGCCAATTTTTTTCTGACAGCTGCAACTGGCTTTAAAATTAAGATCTAAAAAATAGAATGAGATGGATATGTTCTCATCTTCTATAAAATACATCTGAGAAAGATTATTTCTTACCTTTTACACTGCTACCAACTATAACACCTAAGCAACTGCCATTAGCAGGCATGTTTACAGCATTTTTCATGTGATTCCTTCAATGTCTTTCTCAGCGGCCAGTTTATAAGGTCATACGACATGGCAACACTTACATTTCCTTCATGAAGTCCTCTTTCTCACAGTAAGGTGCTTAGGGGGTGTCTTAAAGTATCCAGTCAATCCTAGAAAATTGTTTCTATATCACTACATTGAAACAAAACAAAATGAAAATGTAATCATCAAATCTATACCTTATGACAGACCTAGACCCTTTAGCTTGTGTCATTTCATTTTGACCTTCACTATTCTGTGAGACAGAGATTAATAGCCCTATTTTATGAAATATGAAGCTGAGGAGTCATGACTTGCTGAAGGTTAGAGAGTTGGTCCATCAGCTTGGCTGTATTGATCCCAGATCATTAAGGCCAGAGCGTTGTATATTTTCCACGGCAGCCGTCCTAATAAACTTCTCACGTGTTCCATTCTCACAATATACTTTTACATTTTGTATCAATGAAGATTCTGAAGTAAGTTTTCCCAAGATTCAAAAACAAATTAAAGACTGAATTTACGAATGACAATATTCATGCCATGAAAAACAAAATAGCTAGGCTGTAAGTATGTGAGACTATTTCTTTTGAAAGACTGCAGTCCACACACACAGATAAATGATTAGTCTTTCCTCATTTGTATGCAGCTAGTAGCTTGTCTGAACCCTTCAGGTTATGACCATGACACTGGGATACTTTTGATTTTCTTCTTAATTGAGAATCACATTGGAACGATGGACAAGTTCTGTGTAGCACAATCTCATCATCTCACAGAGGCAATCAATGACTTCGAAGCTGTCTGGCACTAATAGAAGTGCACTCAAATAGCTTTCAAGAGAACACAATCACTGCCTTCTCTTTTCTAATTTCTCAGCACAAATAGTTTAGAGCAATGGGGGTAAACCTGTGTAACTAGAGGAGAAGATGTGAATTTTTATCTTGGTTTTGTTTATTACTTTCTAACTGGGTTACCTTGGGCAAGTCACTTAACCTCTCTGGGCCTCAATTATCTCACATGTAAGACCTGGAGATAATAATACTTGGCCTGTTAACCTCACAGGACACTTAGGAGAATCGATTGACATAAAATGGAACACAAAGTGTTATGTAAATGCAAAGGGCAGGCAAGGAAACCTTGAGATTTTCGATCAAAAACGTGAGTTTTACTCTTTTATTTTTTTTCATTCTACTTATCATTCTGCAGCAAGAGAGTGAGAATTTTTACAAGAATTGTTTTAAAAATTCATAAAGTTTTACAGCAAGCTTTTTATTTTCCCCAACATGTGGTAAGTTCTTGGTATATTTTGGATTATCTGATTTTTGATTTCACTAGTTATACATACTCCTGAAGAAAATTTTAGACTCAGTATGTAAAATAGTAAAATTACCCATGAAAAATTCCACAGATAACATTTTAGTTTATTCATTTTCATTACATTTCTCTGCATATATATTTACAACTAAATATAAATTATTAGTATAAAATTAGATTCATTGTTTAGAAATCCATTTTTTCACTTATCAAGAGCTTTATGAAGGTCATTAGCCTGTGGAAACATGAGATATTTTAAATGAAAACTCAATATTCCATTGAATAAATATAATGTTTAATTTTGAATAAACATTTAGGTTTCTTTCAAATTTATACAGTTATAAATAATTATATGAAAATTATATATATAGATTGCTGCTGTGTTTGGGGGTATTATTTTTATGATTAGTGCTTAGAAGTAAGATTTCCAAGTTGACCACTTTGAATATTTTTAGGGCAAACGGATGAAAAATTTGCTTTTATAAAACTGTTAATTTATGCTCCTATATACTGTGAATGAGTTTTACTATCTTAATCAGTCCACCAGAATCAAAATTCCTATCAGACACACACACACACACACACACACACACACACACACACACACACAGCAGAGCACAAAACAATACATGACATCTATAAAGATGATGAATAACACATCAGTTCGTAATCAAATATCAGATTGGTAGTAAACACTTTTATGTGGATAGCAGACATGTTCCAATAACCTGTGATAATTATATTTAAGGGACTAAGAACATGCATTTTTTTCATTGATTATTAACTTGGGATAGATTCTTGAAAGTAAATTTGTGGTCAAACTTTATGAACAAGTAAAAATAACATTATATACATCTCAAATTGCTTTCCATAATGATCATGTTGGTTTAGGGCCCCCGAAACAATATTTTTTATTCATTCATTCACTTAACAAACACATACTGCTGAGCAAATTTCTAGGTATTAGGAATGCAACAATAAACAAAACAGAAATTGTAGACTTTGTGGAGCTCATGCTCTAGTTGGGAGGAAAAAGAATAAATAGAATCAATAAGTAAAATATATAGATGCTAGGGAGAAGAAGCAAAGATGTGAGAAAGAGAGTAATGAAGTTGGAACTAACAAACCTAGATCGAGTGATCAGAGAAAGGCTAAGAGAAAGTGACATTGGAATAAAATTTTCACTGTGCTACTGATAAGTTAGATAAGAAGATCAAGAATTGGCCAGTGAACTTAGCAATGTAGTGGTCCTTACTGACCTTGATAAAATCAATTTCAGTGTGCTCATGGGAGTCAGAGTGTGGACCTAAGAATAAAAGGGTCATAGAGGTCACTAGATCTGCAACTACTTAAGTACTTAAACTAATGTGGGAAAAGACATCTATTCCCAATCAGGAGACAAGGGAATGGGCTAGAATCAAAGCCCTAGCTTAAAATTAACTTTATTTGGCTGAATGTTTTCTGTGTCATATATCCTGTATAATATTGTCAGACTGGTACTTTACTTTAAAATAATTAAATACAGTCTATGAATTATACTCAAGAGGGAGAGGAGGGTTACTTATCTTTGGAAGTATCCTCACTCAGAATCTGCACTCAGAGGTAGCTATACAAGTGCTTTAAATTTAATAAAATCTACCCTTACAACATCTATTAATTAGCAAAATAAGTTAGTAATAATTTTTGTTGATAAAATGAATGTGATCAGGATATGTGATTAGCTAGAAAGATTTTGCAACACCCCCTTGCACCAATAAATATATAAGATCCTCCGTCATCCTAGCAGACTATTCGAAGTAGGTTAGAAGCTCCATTTAGGCCTGTGCATCCTTGCTCCACAGAGGACTATAACTCTGATGCCAGACTAGAAAGCTGACTGAGCTTGCCTTCAGACAACATGTATGGACCTCAAGATAATCATGCTAAGTGAAATAAGCCAGACAGATAATGTTGAAAACCACATGATATCACTTACATGTAGGATATAAACCTAAAAGCAACAAATGAGCAGGACAAACAAACAGAGACTCATGGACATGGACCATAGGCTAGTGGTTACCAGAGGACTATAGACTAGTGGTTACTAGTGGAGTGGAGGAGGAAGGGGGAGACAGATGGGGTAAAGGGGGTCAAATATATGGTACCTGAAGGAAACTGGACTTTGGGCGGTAAACACACAATAGAATATATAGATTTCAAATGATAATGTACACCTGAAAATTATATCATTGTATTAACCAATGTTACCCCAATAAACTTAATTAAAAAAAAAAAAAGAATACTGTTAAATTCACCTAGGAGCAAAACTATCATATGATGTACTTTCCTAAAAGCCTGAGGGCTTCCTATATTCTTCTCTCTAAATTTCTCTTTCAGCCTTATGCCTGGAGTGCTGGAGATACTTGAGAGCACGAAAAAGTGAAGTTCAGAGTGCTTCCTCAATTTTCAAAATGTGCATGGCAACCGCACCATCTTCCAAGACGTTTAGATATCATCTTGTGAAGAGTTAGATAACTTAGATATCATAGAAGCCTCAAAGCCTTTGAGAAGAATCTGAATTAAGCCTTGCTATGCATATATAAGCTTTTCTGCGTGAATTCCTAGGGAGTCGCTTCTTGGATGTGTGAAAATGTGGAAATCAAGAAGATAGGTGACCACCTGACCAGCCTGTGCAGCTTCCCAGCATGACAAGACCATGAGAGTCTCATTGTCATGGAAGGCAAGGGGTTTCCAGTTTAGATCTCAGCAGGGTTGCTTTAGTCCTTTGCCTAGTGGCCTTTCCTTGAGGTTCTGCCAACCCTATGGATGTTTCTTGGCCGTTTTCCGAGCCTCTTTGAACTAAGAATCAAGTGGAAAGAGTAAAGCCTCTCTGTTTCTGCAAATAGTTTAAGCTCAATGTTTTTATTTTATTTTCTATCTAGTTATTTCTGAAAGAACTGCTGTATATTCAGATATTGATTTTTGCCTGTAAACATGTGGATGAATTTTCCTAGTGTCTCTTATTATAAATCTGATTGCTATTAAAATATTCTAGGAAAATTTATCTGCAGAGTCC
Source organism: Rousettus aegyptiacus (assembly GCF_014176215.1). Lineage (NCBI taxonomy): Eukaryota > Metazoa > Chordata > Mammalia > Chiroptera > Pteropodidae > Rousettus > Rousettus aegyptiacus. Next base: position 23,322,466 of record NW_023416288.1, read on the forward strand.
CCAGATAAATTTCCAGTATCTATAACAGTCCTTTGCCTCCTGCTCCTAGTACATGAATATCTGACTCTGTAAAGATGAATTTATGCTTAAATATTTGAACTATTCTGAAAGTAATTAGGAATAGAGATATTGGAATCAGGTAGGAGTGGGTTCTACTAATTCTACCATTTTTAAGCTGCGTAATCATGAGCATATGATTTAATCTTTGAAGCTCATTCCCATCATTTGTAAGACAGATATGATAAAATTTCTCTTGCAGTGTTACCATGAGAATTAAATAGAAAGTATATGTAAAGTGTTTTTTGGAATGCCTGGCACATAATAAGTATTGAATAAATGGTACCTAATATTGTTACTAGAGAAGCAACATTTCCTTGCTGGCATTAAGTGTATAAAAATTTCTATTCTCAGAATGCATCCAGTTTCTACTCTTTCTTATAACTAATTTTCCATACATGGTTTAACTATATCTCTTGCCCATGACTAAATTGCATTACTAGGAAAAGTATGGATGATCAGTCAGACAGCAAAAAAATTTCTCCATATTTCTCAGAGAGCTACTTGCTTGGAGTAAGAAGATGGCTTTACTTCTAGTTAGTAAATTGATTCGATATTTTAGAAGCAATGGCCTATAGTAGGAGAAGACAGTAAGTCACCCTCTTCCTGTACAACCAGACTCTCAGTGATCCAGGATATACTAGTTTTTTCACATTTTAATCTTAGTAACCTATATTATTTTCAAATTGTATATATTTTTATATTCTGATGGGTTTTGTTTTGTTGTTATTGTTCGTTTTTGCATTTTTGTTTGTTTTACATTGCTTTTTGTTAATTCAGAGTCTCAATAACTGTCTGACAATTTTCTTGTTGACCCAGAAGTCCATCGAGCATGCTTTAATGTCTTTGTATAAGAAAGTGATAAGAAATAACATCAAGCATATTATAAATTGATGTAGAAATGCTATGTAAGCATACACTCTCCAAATATTAATTTTTTAAAAAAGAATCCATATGGACTCAACCTATTACTAAATTACCTTAATTGATTCTCCTTTCAGAAGATTCTGAAAGAACACTTAAAGGTCAATTTGATAATGTGCTTCTAGCATTACCTCTGCCCCACTGGAATGAACCATTTTCACTCTTACATCTCAGGTTATTCAATCATGTAGCATCTCAAGAGAAAGCATCATCACAATTAGACTGATACA